>NC_140165.1:84973315-85145815 GCF_963971535.1 Notolepis coatsorum | reverse complement strand
TAGATAGATAGATAGATAGATAGATAGATAGATAGATAGATAGATAGATAGATAGATAGAGATAGATAGATAGATAGATAGATAGATAGATAGATAGATAGATAGATAGATAGATAGATAGATAGATAGATAGATAGATAGATAGATAGATAGATAGATAGATAGATAGATAGATAGATAGATAGATAGATAGATAGATAGATAGATAGATAGATAGATAGATAGATAGATAGATAGATAGATAGATAGATAGATAGATAGATAGATAGATAGATAGATAGATAGATAGATAGATAGATAGATAGATAGATAGATAGATAGATAGATAGATAGATAGATAGATAGATAGATAGATAGATAGATAGATAGATAGATAGATAGATAGATAGATAGATAGATAGATAGATAGATAGATAGATAGATAGATAGATAGATAGATAGATAGATAGATAGATAGATAGATAGATAGATAGATAGATAGATAGATAGATAGATAGATAGATAGATAGATAGATAGATAGATAGATAGATAGATAGATAGATAGATAGATAGATAGATAGATAGATAGATAGATAGATAGATAGATAGATAGATAGATAGATAGATAGATAGATAGATAGATAGATAGATAGATAGATAGATAGATAGATAGATAGATAGATAGATAGATAGATAGATAGATAGATAGATAGATAGATAGATAGATAGATAGATAGATAGATAGATAGATAGATAGATAGATAGATAGATAGATAGATAGATAGATAGATAGATAGATAGATAGATAGATAGATAGATAGATAGATAGATAGATAGATAGATTTGTGCTGAAGTGTCTGTTTACCTGCTTGTCCAGAGCCACATAGCTCTCCTGGTCCACAGAGAACTCTGTGTAGCTCTGGCAGGAGCCTTTACAGGAGCGCAGTTTGATGTCAATGTCCACCTGCCAGAGACAAGAAATTGTTTAAACATGTTCTAATATGTCTCCCTGTTTATACAGACTTCCAGAGACAAGAGGCCTAAGACATGTTCTCATAATGTCTCCCTGTTTATACAGAGTTCCAGAGACAAGAGGATTAAGACATGTTCTAATATGTCTCCCTGTTTATACAGAGTTCCAGAGACAAGAGGCTTAAGACATGTTCTAATATGTCTCCTGTTTATACAGTGTATATTTTCATGACTTCCTTGAATCTGTAGAACAGATTTATTTCTTTTGAAATCTAGTCTAAATCTAATTGTAATAATGTATTTTCCAGCACCTCTTTCTTCCCTTGTATTCAACACAGTGTTGTTGGTGGCTGTCTGTAGCAACACATTTTAAATTCATTATTTTGTTCCCTCCCTGACTACCAACAGTAAGCATTGTTCCCTACCTGACTACCCAACACCAACAGTGCAGTACATTAGGTAATCAATGTTCCCTACCTGACTACCCAACACCAACAGTGCAGTACATTAGGTAATCAATGTTCCCTACCTGACTACCCAACACCAACAGTGCAGTACATTAGGTAATCAATGTTCCCTACCTGAGTGTGTCATAGTAATTAATTCATATAATGCCATGTCTCCATTAGCTATGCTCAGCCTTGACTGGGGCTAGCTATGGTCTAGCATGGTATGGTATGGTTGGGTTTGTGTCTCCATTAGCTATGCTCAGCCTGGCTGGGACTAGCCATGGTCTAGTATGGTATGGTATGGTCTAGCATGGTACGGTATGGTTGGGTTTGGTTGAGACAGAGGGCTTTAGCAGGCTGTGATGTACAGGCATAGAAACAGAGGGCTTTAGCAGGCTGTGATGTACAGGCGTAGAGACAGAGGGCTTTAGCAGGCTGTGATGTACAGGCGTAGAGACAGAGGGCTTTAGCAGACTGTGATGTACAGGCATAGAGACAGAGGGCTTTAGCAGGCTGTGATGTACAGGCGTAGAGACAGAGGTCTTTAGCAGGCTGTGATGTACAGGCGTAGAGACAGAGGGCTTTAGCAGGCTGTGATGTACAGGCGTAGAGACAGAGGGCTTTAGCAGGCTGTGATGTACAGGCGTAGAGACAGAGGGCTTTAGCAGGCTGGGATGTACAGGCGTAGAGACAGAGGGCTTTAGCAGGCTGTGATGTACAGGCGTAGAGACAGAGGGCTTTAGCAGGCTGTGATGTACAGGCTTAGAGACAAAGGTCTTTAGCAGGCTGTGATGTACAGGCGTAGAGACAGAGGGCTTTAGCAGGCTGTGATGTACAGGCGTAGAGACAGAGGGCTTTAGCAGGCTGTGATGTACAGGCGTAGAGACAGAGGGCTTTAGCAGGCTGTGATGTACAGGCATAGAGACAGCTCTGCATATGAGTGTGGCAAGTAACACACTGGTCTCAGCCAATCAGATTGCTTGATCAAAACCAATTGTTGTGTAAATGCGCAAAATACTGACTAATATCCCGGTTAACCTAGATGGGATTATGTGTGTGATGGCTGACCTTGGGTATAGGTGTAGATATAGTGTACTTGTATTCGGAAGTCTTGGCCATGTATACAAATGCACCATGACCGGTCTGAGAATTGCTGCAATGTCTAAAAGAAAAGCCAAACAAATGGCCAAATATTGCTCTGTCTCAGCTATTATTGGCAGCTTAGCCACGTGGAGAAGGAGGTGCTATGTGTACCCTTAAGTGTTCAGTGCTGCTTGGCCCCGATAAATTTGATTCCCTGTTTATGTAATATAATTTATGGAACCAAATAAAGTATTAAAATGGGTGTGTGTGTGTGTGTGTGTGTGTGTGTGTGTGTGTGTGTGTGTGTGTGTGTGTGTGTGTGTGTGTGTGTGTGTGTGTGTGTGTGTGTGTGTGTGTGTGTGTGTGTGTGTGTGTGTGTGTGTGTGTGTGTGTGTGTGTGTGTGTGTGTGTGTGTGTGTGTGTGTGTGTGTGTGTGTGTCTCCGTACCTCCAGTCTGTGCATATCAATGACGTGGTCTTTAATTCTGTCCTTCATGGCCTGCAAGGTCCTCAGCTGTCCAACGATCTTTATCTTCATGTCCACGATGCGTTGACGGAGGTTCTGAGCCAAGTCATAGTAGGATGTGTCTTTACCTGGTGACAGAGGGGTTTCATATAGACACGTTCAGCAAGGTTCTTATATGAGGAAGGTTTGGTCACCATGCTTTCAGCAAGGTTCTTATATAATGAAGGTTTGGTCACCATGCTTTCAGCAAGGTTCTTATATGGGGAAGGTTTGGTCACCATGCTTTCAGCAAGGTTCCTATATAACGAAGGTTTGGTCATCGATGCTTTCAAGTTCAAGTTTCAAGTTTCTTTATTAGTTGTCATACAGAAAGAAATACAGAATACTTTTGCATGAAATGCTTCTTTCTGTTTTGCTCCTGAGAGTGTGCTAGATTAAATAAAAATATAGTATAAAATAAGTATAATATAAGTAAAAAATAGAAATTCAAGTACGTAAACAAGTGTAAACAAAACAAAAAATTTCAATATACATATGTACAGTATATGCAATGCAGAGTAGAGAAGGTAACTGAGTTACAGCAATATACAGTACAGTGTAGAAATGGTGAGGTATAGCTTAGCTTGTGGTGCCACCTTGTGGTGGTGAGGTGCAATGAGGTATGAGATTGATGTGCAATCTCCTTACCAATAAATATAAAGCGTGTTAAGTGTCTAAAGTGGGTAAAGTGGGTGCTACAGTGTGTTGTTTATTTAAAGTGAGTGTGTGCGTGTGGATGTGGATGTGTGTGCTGTGGGTGTATTTGATGGTTGTTACATAGTGTTATTGTTCGTTGAGCATCCTGATGGCCTGGGGATAGAAGCTCCTTCTGAGTCTCTCTGTGCTTGCCATGAGACTCCGGTATCACTTGCCTGACCGCAGCAGTTCAAAGAGGCAGTTGTTTGGGTGGCTGGGGTCTTTGATTATTCTCTTAGCCTTACCCATGCAGCGCTTGTTGTAAATGTCTTGGAGAGTGGGAAGCCCCCCTCCAATTGTGTGTTCGGCTGAACGGTCCACTCTCTGTAGTCTGCTACGGTCTTGTGCAGTGCTATTCCCAAACCAGGAGGTGATATTGCCAGTCAGGATGCTCTCTATTGTGCATGAGTAGAAGTTCTTGAGGATTTTCTGACTCACTTGGAACTTCCTTAGGCGCCGAAGGAAGTAGAGGCATTGCCGTGCCTTCTTGATAACACTGTCAATGTGTGTGGTCCATGTCAAGTCCTCGGATATGTGGACTCCGAGGTACTTAAAACTGTTCACTCTCTCAACTGGTGCCCCGTCGATGCTGAGGGGGCTGTAGTCCCTGACCCCCGACCTCCTAAAGTCCACAATCATCTCTTTTGTTTTGCTGACGTTCAGGGAGAGGCTGTTCTCTTGACACCATCCCGCTAGGTTCAGCAAGGTTCCTATGTAACGAAGGTTTGGTCATCGATGCTTTCAGCAAGGTTCTTATATAACGAAGGTTTGGTCATCGATGCTTTCAGCAAGGTTCTTATATGACGAAGGTTTGGTCACCGATGCTTAAAGCAAGGTTATTATATAAGGACGGTTTGGTCATCGATGCTTTCAGCAAGGTTATTATATTACGAAGGTTTGGTCACCGATGCTTAAAGCAATTTTCTTATATAAGGAAGGTTTGTTCACTGATGCTTTCAGCAAGGTTCTTGTATAAGGAAGGTTTGGTCATCGATGCTTTCAGCAAGGTTCTTGTATAAAGAAGGTTTGGTCACTGATGAGGAAGTAAAGAACCACTGGAACATTGACTAAGACCATTTCCACATTGTTGTCAAGGAAACGTTGTCAACGTCCAGACCTTTCTTTTCTAATCACCTTGGCTTTCAGTGGAACAGCTTGAACACAGTTTTAGTTGTCATTGCTGCTGCCAGCCATATGAGCTATAGTAAAACCTATAGTATTCCTGTGTAGTATTTCACACTATAGAGATTTACTATAGATATACTGCAGTGATTTATAGTATTCCTTCCTATGTTTTTACGCATTCATGATTTACCACAGAAGCCACACACACACACACACACACACACACACACACACACACACACACACACACACACACACACACACACACACACACACACACACACACACACACACACACACACACACACACACACACACACACACACACACACACACACACACACACACACACACACACACACACACACACACACACACACACACACACACACACACACACACCTGCATCGGTGGTGAGTTTCTCCGTCAGGTAGGCATAGGTCTGTTTGGACACCTGGTCGGCAGAGCGGTAGTTGGCTTGGTTCTGTTCCAGCAGAGATCTGATCTTCTCAATCTTCTTCAGAATCTCGTGGTCATACTTATCCAACAGACCCTGGATCCTACAGCCGGACGGGCACTTAGGACCCTAGAGAGGGGAAGGGAGCGGACGGAAGGAAGGATGGACAGAGAGAGATGGAAGGATGGATGAAGGGAGAAAGATGGAGGTGTGAGATGAGAGATATGGGAATGGAGGGAAGGAGGGTGATATGGGGGGGGAGTGAGGGAGGGCAGGAGAGAGAGAGAGATGTTCAAGTTCAAGTTCAAGTTCTTTAATAGTTGTCATACAGAAGTACAGAATACTTTCATACAAAATGCTTCTTACTGTTACGCTCCAGAGACTGTGCTAGACAAGATAGTATCAAATAACATAATAACATAATATAGCATGAATTTAGAAGAAGAAAATGAGGTCACAGTTGTTCGGTATAGACATATGTACAATGTTCTGAGTTACCATATAATATACAATACACAACTATGCAGTGTACTAGTGTACAGTACTATCTAGTGCAAAGCAGAAATGGGATGAGGTACAATTTTAGGTACAATTTACAGTAAGGTGTACGAGTTGTAGTGCAATCCTTCATCCATAAATATAAAGTGTGGGGAGTGGGTGCTACAGTGTGTTTGTTTAAAGTGGGTGTGTGCTATAAAGTGTGTGTAGTGGGTGCTACAGTGTGTTTGTTTAAAGTGAGTGTGTGCGTGTGGATGTGTGTGCTATGTGTGTTTGGTGGTTGTTGTTGTGTAGTGTTCATTCATTGTTCGTTTAGCAGCCTGATGGCCTGGGGATAGAAGCTACTTCTGAGTCTTTCTGTGCTCGCCTTGAGACTCCTGTATCGCTTGCCTGACGGCAGCAGTTCAAAGAGGCAGTTGTTCGGGTGGCTCGAGATGGGGAGGGAAAGAGGGAGAGATGAGTATGGAGAGAGAAAAGAGAGAGGAGAGGAATGATAAATATATGGAGAGGAGAGAACAGGAGAGGAAGAGAAGAGGAAGAAAGAGGAGAGGGAGAGAGGAGGGAGAAAGAAGGGAGGAGAAGAAGATATAAAGGAGAAAGAGGAAGGAGAAAGCGGAAAGGGAAAGAGGAGAGGAAGATATAAAGGAGAAAGAGAAGGGGAGCTCCAGTAGCTCACCGCGTACCTCGGACGCTATTTCGGCGTCGAGGACAACCGTGCGCGTCACGGATCTGGGGTACACGAGTTCGACTCCCGATCTATACCCCATTCAACCTGTTTCTGTCGGTCAAGCTTGACCAGAAAAAGCGATAAACGCTAAAAGAACCAGCTGACTGGTCAAAGTTTAAAAAAAAAAAAAAAAAGGAGAAAGAGAAGAGGAGAGCACCTTGTATGTATCTCGCTAAATCTGTGAGCCAAACATAACCAAACAGATACCACTGCAATATAAAATAAAGTATTGTAATGGGGACATATTTACCTGCTGTCTTTTGTATCAAGATCTCAGTTAGTCAACTAGAGAATGAAAGCATGTCTTCATTACAATGTCTTATCAGTAGACAACAGGTAAATATATGTTTTTAGATGTGTTTGCTGAAACCTTTGTCCATAAAAGGCTTGTCTACTTTGGTAATATGAGTAAAAGGGACAGGGTTATGTTCTGTTTTATGATGAGTAAGGAAGTTCCAAAAATCGTCCATCTACAGAGCGAACTCTTTTATGGTATACAAATAAAATAAATTCAACTTTACTGAAAAACCACAAAGTGTAGGTTAATAGTATGACTGGCCAATAAAAGTACGAGGTATAATCTGTGACGCCATCAAACAGCGACCTCGAGGCAAAAGAGCCCTGCTTGGTATTGCACTTAGTTTATATCTTTCTGTTTTGGTGTAATGTGTGGGTTTAGTAACTATCTTGGCAGAGCCTGAGATAAAGAGGGAGAGAGAAAGAGAGAGAGAGTAATAATAATAAAACTTTTTTTCTATAGCACCTTTCATACAGAAACTGTGCGTCACAACAGAAAAAAGACAGGCATAAAATGAGCACCTAAAGTCCAGGGCCCTCATTCATCAACGTGTCTTACGCACAGATTTGTGCTTACCCTGTGCGTACGATCATTTCTAAGCAAAGAGTGGGATTCATCAATTTCAACATGAACTTGACTTTGTGCTTATGTCTACGCACAGCTCTGAGCACACTTCATTACGGTTCATACAGAACTTCTGTATGAACCGTAATTCATTATAGTTCATTGTAAAATAGCAACAGTAGTGTAATTATGGTCAAAACCCTATAAATAGCATTTGGAATAATAGATCTTTCTCTCAGAATGAATGCAGCATGGTTTATATAGCGTTATCGGAATATACGGGGTGTAGGCTACTGACTGACTGCGCTCCGCGTATCTCAACTCGTTATTATTTTGCGCACAGACCGCAGAAACACGGGAACGTTTTGATTATATTTAAAAGGCTTTACGTTAAACGAAACAAGTGGAGTTTCGAAGCTGTAAGCAGAGTCATATGAACACCCACGATATAGTGTTCTTCCCCCTTTTTACTGCATAAGAAAGAATAGAAAACGCATTGCAATGACACCAGATAGTGGACAGACTATGTATATGATGGGATTCAAGTTCGCGTTTTTGTTGATCATAGGCATGCTGTCAGAGTATGATATCTTAATCAAAAATTCTAGAACATTTGTCGTCACAGATCATGTCCTAATAGAACATAGGCTATGGCATGGTCCATCGTGATATTGTGTGGACTGTTATTATTACTGTACCGGTACCACCCATTGTGACAACAGCCTTGTGAGTCCCGCACACAAACATGATGGAATTCAAGTTCATGTATTGAAAGGCAGGCTACATCATACATGCAGTGAGATTCATTGTTCTTGTATATGCTCTCGTATTATTGTTTATATAGGCTACCCAATACTGACATCAAAATAGATTGTAGTATGCCTCTAGAAATCAGATGCAGCAGGTAGAAAATTGACGGGAGATCCATCGCGATTTGGAATAAAATTGAGGAGAACTTTAATCCCTGGGTATTAATCAAACAACACGGGAAAAGGCAGTCATATTCCAGCGCGGTCTTTATTAGTGTTTGCGCTGCAGGCAGGCAGCAATGGTTAATAGATATCATATCCGACATCACCGTTCTCATAACACGCTTCCCTCGGCTTAGTCCATTTTTCCACATTTCATGGGGGTATACCATTACCGTATATGGTTAATCGGGGCGGTTCTGGTATGCAAATACTTAAAACAGTGCACAAGCTCAAACGTAGGATCAAAGTCATATTCATCATGACAGGTGTGCGTAGAACCTGCGTACGCACGTGTGGTGAATCCCGATTTTCCTGTGCGTACACTGATTCTACATTCTGTGCTTACGTGTGGAAATAGAACATGTTCTACGCACACGTTGATGAATGAGGGCCCAGACATATAAAATCACAGTTTTTCACATTAGGATTTAACATCCCAACAGGCCTCCTTGTTTATGGTTTGATTCCGTTTAAAAAATAGACAATAATAAAAAATAAAAAAAGTAAGAGAGTAGAAGGAATAGGAAGAGGAAGAGAAAGGAAAGGAATCAATAAGGTGAGACTTGTACCCAGTCGTCGGTGGTGCAGAAGGGCCACTCCTTCTGAGTGGCACATTTATCAGCTTTGAAGCCGTGCTCTATGGGACGGGCCCCTCTGGGGTCTATTTGTCCCTGAGAGAGAGAGAGAGAAAGAGAGAGAGAGAGAGAGAGAGAGAGAGAGAGAGAGAGAGAGAGAGAGAGAGAGAGAGAGAGAGAGAGAGAGAGAGAGAGAGAGAGAGAGAGAGAGAGAGAGAGAGAGAGAGAGAGAGAGAAGATAATATCTTTATTATCTACAACCAACCAGCATTTGTTGCTGCTATTATTAACACATGTTGTATTAAATAGGAATAAACAGATGCGCTGGAAATTCAATCACATTTCACCATAAGTTGCTATTTAAGCCTATAGCCTACACTGTAAGAAAAAAAGCTGCAAGGAAACGGTAAATGTCTGGCATCAATGGTTTCCAAATACTTACTGTCAAATTACAGTAAAATCAAATACATTTGCAGATTACAACCTTTATGTAATGGTTCATATTTTGATAAAAGGTAATTTACTGTATTTTTAGAAAGTAGAAAAACAAAGGTAATCTGTAAAATAATACTCATTAGGGATGTTAGTGATGTTGTACTGACTGAATGTCATGTTAGTGTGGTCATGTCAGTGATGTCAGTTTTTACGAATGAACGTTGTGGTCCGTTTTGTGTTTGTTTTATGTTAGGACTACGGGTGGAAATTAGCCCTATTAGTGCTATTCCCGGCATATTTAGGTCCTTATCATGCTGTGATGTTATGCATACACTCATGTAAATGATGTTCATTAATTTGCATTGTCCTTAATAAACAAATCTAAAATAATACAGTGAATTTCCTGTGATATTTTTTTTTACAGAGTTTTAAATTGATGTTGGGTGTCTTGGAGAGAGCTTCTATGCTTTGCTCTTGTTTTTAAGGCAGCATTTTTTTCTCCGCCCCCTCTTTGGCACTTAATGTTTTGTGTTGTTATTGTAATTTATTGTGTGTTGACTGGTGAGTGTATACTGTTGCTGTTTACATGTGTTGTATGGGCTGCTGTCTGAAAATGTCGCACTTGTAAATGAGACCTCGGTCTCAATGTGATTTTACCTGTTTAAATAAAGGCTAAATAAAATGTAAATAAAAAGCCAACCCGACTAAATTTATTTGGAATTTAGTTCAAACCCCATTTTCAAGAATATCTATATTATTCATATCATATTTTTCAATTGGGAAGAACAAAAAATACTGTCTGAATTGAGAGTGAATTATTTACTTGGGATGAAGAATAGCATAATCATATGGCCGGAATGATGTAATGTAATACCAATTATTTGGTATTTGGAATTTTTCTTGAATTTCTTGTGGGAATTTGGTGAGAGACAGAGTTAATTTGACAACAGTAATTAAGGGATGTGGAACATGGGACAAATCTTTACAAATGGAGGATTGGAATACGATTGTAATTATAATGAAATTAAACTGAATAATTCATTTTCTTTAATATAAATATGTTGAATGAAAATAAAATAAAATAGAATTTATGCATCTTATTTGGGAATACCAACAAGTATATTTCACCTCAGTTCCCATTTAATAATTTTTTTACCCCCCCCCCCCCCCCATTACGCAAAAACAAACAAACATAGAGAGACCAGAATTATTATTATTATTTTTTTTAAATAACAATCAACATTTTAAAGACATACCACTTCCACATTCAAGCTTGTAACATAAGTCAATGATTCTTTAGGTTACATTAATTAAACTATTTCAACATTTTGAATAATGTTGAGGCACCAACTCAGTTGTGTCATTACTCACCAAGGCTGAGGTCACAAGCAGCAGGCCGAGGCAGACGAGTGTCGTCAGTCTTTCCATCTCTCTCGCTGTCTTCCTTCCGTTCTCTGTAAGAATCTGCTGCTCAATGCTGCTTCTCCTCTCGTCTCCGTCAATTTGAAGCCCCACAGCTGACTTATAGAAAACTATGACTCATTAACAGTTTAGAAACCTGTCTCTCTGCTTCTCTCTCTTTCTCCCTCCCTCCTGTGCTCTCACTCCACTCACTAATTTCTCCTCCTCTCTCTCTCTCTTGCCCTCCCTCCATTCTCACTCTCTGCCTCCCCCTCCATAACCAGAGTTTGGCAATCTGTCCCTCAACAAGTCGACATGTAGCATTTCTATGGTGAAACCACAAGAATACATGTGATTCACCAGGAATTTCTATAATATTCCGTTCCTGTACCATGGTGAATCTGTGGTATATCTATAGTGTTTTTATATATAAAAGAAAAGATAGGAATACAATAAATCACTACAGTATTTATGTGGTAAATCTACATTAGGGCCTATATAATGTGTATGAAAAAACACATAATACAATAAATCACTACAGTATTTATGTGGTAAATCTATAATGTGTATGAAAAACACAGGAATACAATAAATCACTACAGTATGTGGTAAATCTATAATGTGTATGAAAAAACATAAAAATACAATACATCACTGCAGTATTTATGATGTAAATCTATAATGTGTATGAAAAAACACAGGCATACAATAAATCACTGCAGTATTTATGATGTAAATCTATAATGTGTATGAAAAAAGACAGGAATACAATAAATCACTACAGTATGTATGTGGTAAATCTATAATGTTTATATGAAAAGAACACAGGAATACAATAAATCACTGCAGTATTTCCGTGGTAAATCATGTTTATATGAAAAGAACACAGGAATACAATAAATCACTGCAGTATTTCCGTGGTAAATCTATAATGTTTATATGAAAACACAAATAGACTATGCTCTACAGTATTTCTGTGGTAAATCTATAATGTTTATAAAAAAAACATTACACATATTTCTGTCGTAAGTCTCTCTAGTGTGTATGAAACAACCACAGGAATAGCTTTGACTGTTCATGTTCCTATAGGTATCTCTCTCCCCCGACCCTTTTCTATTGCTGGTCTATAGCTGACTCAACAGAATTGGTGGACAATATCGATCGATGCAAAGTCTCAAACAAGGATGTTTTGCTACTGTGCGTCAGTGTTCTGACCGCCCACACACACAAACACACGAACGAGCACAAACATTTGCATGGCCGTGATTGCGCTCACACATGCGCACACTCACCCCCCCCCTCAAAGTGGTTATGAATTACTAAACTTGCGAGGACATTGTATTCAGTTCAGTTTTCACTTTAAACTTTATTTGAACAGGGACAGCACACATTAATGAACATAAATGTAAATGTGTGAGACAGTGTTAGCCAAAGCTAATTTTCTACTGTAATAGTCCCTGGGCCTGGTGTTAAAAAGCCGCTAAAAAAGAAAGCATAACATATATGGCATACAGTTAATTAAGAACAGGTTATATACAGCAGACATGTACAGACAATACAAACAATAATACCACATATTAGGTACATACGATCATACATGTACATGTGGGCAAGCAAGCAGACAGGGTTATGGTTCTGAAGGGCTGTTGTGTTCACATGTGTATAGTTATTTCTTAACCATGTTTGAGATTGTGTTTGAATGATCTGTATGTTTCAATATTGCGGATGTAAATTGGTATGGAGTTCCAGGTCTTAGCAGCTCTCACGGAGCGGGCTGATTGGCTTTTCCTTAGTGGAACAGCCAAATCACCCGATCGGAACAGTTCTGGTGAACCTGCTGCTGAGAGTGAAACAATCTGAAAGTGGGGGTGGGGCTAGAACATGGAGGTGGGGCTAGACCATGGAGGTGGGGCTGGACCATGGAGGTGGGGCTGGACCATGGGGGTGGGGCTAGACCATGGAGGATTTTAAAGACCAGACTGGCATCGGTTAAGTTAATGATGTTGTCCCAGCTCAAGAGGACATGCTTGTCAAGGATATTGCAGTGGTGGTGACGGATAGGCTTCTGGTCCAGAGCCTGTTTGTACACAGATTGAATGGGTGCTAGAGTTGTTTTGCAGGCCTGGGTCCAGCTGGTAATACAGTATGTAAGGTGTGACATGATGATGGCATTGAAGTACAGTGTTGCTGCTTCAATGGTCAGACAGTTCTATTTCATTATGGCTTTCGCTCAGCATCAGTAGCATCAGTTGCATAATATCTCGCTTCAGTGGATATGCACTGAATAAATTTCAAAATGTACCTTTACATACCAACATCCGTCTGACCACACCCCCATCTGCTGCCTACATAAGCAAGGGTGGGGCCACACACTCATCTCCTTCTCAAATTTCATCCACAATATAGTGCCTGTATACCACCACTTGACGAGGAAGAAAGTATTAGCTGGAGAAAGGAAAACAGAAGAACAAGGAGATACGTTGACATTATATCTTTATTTTCTCTCTCACTATTTTCGAGAAAATACGGCGATATTGTCTTCGTCACTGGAGTGTCTGGAAGATGATGATCATTCTGACCTTCAACGGCTTTTTCGTATTAGGAGCTCACGCCGCGGACATGCTCCCCATCTACAGTCCTCCTTGCTGCGGCTGGATGGGTTTGGCCCTCCGGCCATACAGCTGGACTGTGGGAAGCACCGACTGTTGTGAGAAGCGGTTGTATTCCAGGGTGGGGTACGTACTGTTTTGCTTGCGAGCTCTGGTTGTTGTTGATGCTGTGGGGGTTAGCTGACAATTTTACGAAACGCCGACTCCAGACTGGGGTCCTCTGCTCGGCTTAAACGGCGGTCGGAGGATCTTGGTCTGACGCCCATGATGGTCAATCTAGTGGGCCGCGACCAGGACCTGGTGATCCCAGGATTCTCGAGCGGATGCTTCTCTGTCCCGTGCAGGCCCCATCTTTCACATAAAAATGAAAGTACACCCTAAACGAGGAAATGTGGGCATAGGATCTTTTTTATCGGGAGTTCCATGCTCAAAGTCGGCTGCAGACCGAAATGGGAATTGTGCTGGCCCCGCTGTATGTCTGGATCACCGTTGAAAACTGTGTTTGACATTCTTTTTCTTTTCCCCTCTTAGGATGGGGGAGGGACTTGGACAGCGGCCTGTCTGAAGTGTGGCTTGTTATGTCGTTGTGTACAGTTCAGGTGATAGCTGCTTAGCTGGCGTGCTAGTTGTGGCCTACTGTGTTAGCCAGTCAGCTGTTAGCTGCGGTGCTAGCTCGCTGTGTTTACCAGGCTAGTAAACGTTAGCTTGTTGCTATCAGTCGGACGGCTGTTAGCTTAAATGCTACACAGTTGAAACGATACTGTGACTATAACATGCCTTAAAACACTCTGACTACGACGTCATCTTTGACAGAGGATGTTAGTCGAACCTACACCGGGAGCCCTGCCAGCGAGGACTGCGTCAACATGGAGAAACGTAGCGGCTGGGTGGCGCAGCGACGTTACCCTCGTCGCCAACACAGGAGATGCTGTGTTCAACTTCGGTGTCCCGTTTTGATTGCAGTTCTCTTGGCCTGCGCTCAGGGTAGGAGTCCCGACCAGACTTTAAACACTTCTTCTTTCCTTCCCTTCTAAATGTTTTGTAATAACGATGTTTTCCAAAACGTGTGTTGCTGCAATACATTGAGGATACGACGCGTGTTGTGTGTGAATTGTCTTGTCACTGGTATAGCTTCTCTCTCCATTTTTATGAACTCTTTTAAACAGTACTGTATATTTGTATGTCATGTATGTCATCAATGTCTTGATGAATTGAAAATGGGGGACCCTGATGTAAACAAGACGAAAGTATTTTTCTGGTGTGCATCCTCTTAACAATTGTTGTATTGAGCCGTACTGTATTGTACCCATTCTGCAATCTGTTTAATAAAGTTTTCAATCAATCAATCAATACCGTGGACTCAGTATAATATTTTGAAGGTGATGAAACTGTACTTTGAAGAAGTCTTTATTTGTAGCACATTGCTACATCGTCATGCAGTGTACACACACATGCTAGATGGGCGGCGTGCATGCTTTACCCAACCAAGTTGTGTTTCCGCGTCTCTGATTGGCCAGGTCATTTCTGGTCATGTGACATATACGCCCAATCGTGGGACCGCAAGTGTCTACACTGGTTAAGCTTAGGCGCTCTTTCGAAGTTGGTTAAGGTTAGAGTTTGTCTTAGAGCATGGCGATAGAACGCCTGCCCTTCTTTCGACGGTTAAGCTTAGGCACTCTTTCGAAGTTGGTTAAGGTTAGCGTTTGTCTTAGAGCATGGCGATAGAACGCCAGGTAGTTTGCAGGCTGTTAGACCCGGAAATAGGCGCAGAACTTGCTGTCCCACGATTGGCGCACATGTCACATGACCTGACCAATCAGAGCGCAAAACTCGCACCCGGAAACACAACTTGTTTGGGTAAAGCATACACGCAGATGGGCGACATAGGACACACACACATGCGCTGGACCCATCCTGGCTGTCGTCCTTCCCCCCAAGGGCAGCCGGGAGGCGTGTATATTTTCCCTAACGGAGTTGCACTTCCGCGTTCGGTTTGCGCAATCTGATTGGCCACTGACGTTTTTCTCAGCGCCAATCGCGTTACTCCTAACAATCGCGCCAGCAGGCTGTTACCCTAACCCTAACCTTAACCAACCCTAACCTTAACCAACTAACCCTAACCCTAACCTTAACCAACTAACCCTAACCTTAACCCTAACCTTAACCAACTTCGAAAGAGAGCGACTTCGAAAGAGTCGCCAAGCTTAACCAGTTAGTTAGGAGTAACGCGATTGGCGCTGAGAAAAACGTCAGTGGCCAATCAGATCGCGCAAACCGAATGCGGAAGTGCAAATATACACGCAGCCGGGAGCAGACATGGGTGTCGCCATTTTATAGTATTATACAGTACAGTATACAGTGGACTCAGTATAATATTTCATAGTATTATATACACCGTGGACCCAGTATAATATTTTATAGTATTGTATACCATGGGCCCAGTATAATATTTGATAGTATTATATACAGTATATACCATGAACTCAGTATAATAGTTTATAATAAGAGGTATGGAATAAATACAGATATGGATAAAGGCATATTGTGAGACCTGGGGAATGTTGTCAATTTACAGATTTATTTCATTTGTATTAATATTGTAGCGACCCTAAGGTCGGGGTCATTGGTCAGCCGGGCTGTCACTTTGCTCTCTACCAACCCGGGGCTGGCAGGTGATGCTATTGGTCGTGCGAGCCTGGGATTGGTGGAGGGGAGGGAGCAAGGGCAGACCTGTTGGAGACAGTTCAGTCTATGAATGCACTGCAGAGGTGTTGCACCCATTAGGCTTGTTCGAGATGGGATAGGTGGACGCAGATCTGCGCAGGTTTCACTACTGCCTCGCCAAGCGCGTTGCATGACGGTTAGAATGTTGTCCGACTTGCTCTGAAAATCTGACGAGGCGAGGCGCGGAACTCTCGCGGGAGCGAGCCACGCGCAGCCTTCAGAGCGAGGCTCCACAGTACCTCTCACTTGGCTGCTCCCGGCTGGGAAGCGACTTGCTATGGTCGCGCAAAGCGCCTATTGGCTCAGAAAAGTTGTCAGTCACCAGCCACGTGACAGCCAGGGAGTTATGAGACGTTTGATTGATTGATTGATTGAAAACTTTATTATGTTATGCGTTATCATCATATCATCATGATAAACTTCAAGCTGTCAGACACACACACACACACACACACACACACACACACACACATACACACATGCGTCGTCTGTTTTGCCTCAATACTGTATATATAATTCTGTTTTGCCTCAATATACACAGTATACATATATATATTGATGCAAAACAGAATTATTTAGCAGTGTGTTGTGTGTGCGTGCGGCCAGGAGCGCGCAACAAGATGGTATACATTATGGTATATATGAATAGTATATTCCACTATAGCAGTATATGGTGTGCTGTACATTAGAATCTGATCTAATTTTGCACACGGCCATCGCATTATAATGAGCTGGACAGGTGTGTAATGTGTGTGTGGTGACGTGAGAGCGTATCTGCCATGCGAGACTAGGCGAGAGGCTCTTGTGAAATCGGCAGTGTCCGCCTTTTTAACTCCTCCCCCGGCTTCACTCGGCTACTCTCGTCTACTAGTCGAGGCAAACCGAAATCCATCTCGAACAAGCCTAATATGCTTGTTCGAGATGGGATAGGCGGACGCAGATCTGCGCAGGTTTTACTACGGCCTCGCCAAACGCGTTGCATGACGGTTAGAATGTTGTCCGACTTGCTCTGAAAATCTGACGAGACGAGGCGCAGAACTCTCGCGGGAGCGAGCCACGCACAGCCTTCAGAGCGAGGCTCCACAGTACCTCTCACTCGGCTGCTCCCGGCTGGGAAGCGACTTGCTACGGTCGCGCAAAGCGCCTATTGGCTCAGAAAAGTTGTCAGTCACCAGCCACGTGACAGCCAGGGAGTTATGAGACGTTTGATTGATTGATTGATTGAAAACTTTATTATGTTATGCGTTATCATCATATCATCATGATAAACTTCAAGCTGTCAGACACACACATACACACATGCGTCGTCTGTTTTGCCTCAATACTGTATATATAATTCTGTTTTGCCTCAATATACACAGTATACATATATATTGATGCAAAACAGAATTATTCAGCAGTGTGTTGTGTGTGCGTGCGGCCAGGAGCGTGCAACAAGATGGTATACATTATGGTATATGAATAGTATATTCCACTATAGCAGTATATGGTGTGCTGTACATTTGAATCTGATCTAATTTTGCACATGGCCATCGCATTATAATGAGCTGGACAGGTGTGTAATGTGTGTGTGGTGAGGTGACGTGAAAGCGTATCTGCCATGCGAGACTAGTAGACGGTGGGCCGAAGGTCTCTAGAGGCTTCCGTTAATGAAATGATTGATCTGGTTTTACAGAGTATATGTTATTGTAATATGAACTACATAATATACTATAATAACACATTTCCGTTTGTTGGCAACGGTTTTTGGGTCATATCTTTATGAAAATTAATGTGTTGATAAGATAAAAACTACCTACGTTTGTGAAAAGGGGCGTTGCTGCGGAACCAATCAAAACGCGTTACAACGTCAGGTGACTTGATTTCTCCCAATGACATTCCTCAAGCTCCGGAAACTAGGAAGTAAATTTGCGACTCGTCTGTTGACAACACTGGATTTAGCTCTGCATCGGTAAGCTCTCAATACTCATATACATTACTATTGAAATGCATTTTTACTTAACTTTACAGCATTATTCAAACGTGATAGGAAGTTATGAGTCATCAGCTGTTTATATGCAGTCCGTTTTGACTTCCGATTACACATTGGAAAATGTTGTAGCCAGCTCACAGACTAACGTTACATTAGCATTTTAACTTTCTCAGATAGCAATCTAACATTACGTTAGTGTAAATCAAACAACTCTAACCCAATACTAATAATAGTAACTTGTTTCACATTCTTGCTGTGTGTTACTGGTATAGCGGTCTGTGTTGTTGCCTGTGATGTTGTACTGCTACATCTATTTATGACATACCAGATTTGTAAATACAGTACTGTTTGTCACAAGACGTTGTCACAACCGTTACATATGTACAAAATATACTGTCTCATAAATATACTCTTCCAATATATAAATATACATATAAATATATTGTTTTAGATGCTGTTGTCACTATGAATTACAAATGGGGGGCCCTGATGTAAACAAGACAAACGTCTTTCTCTGGTCTGCATCCCCTTAACAATTGTGTGTATTGAGCTGTACTGTACTGTACCCATTCTGCAATCTGTTAATATGATGAATAACGTTATCTATTGTAGTAACAATGTTCCAAAATGTATTGATTGTTTTTCTGTTTCCCCAGATGCTCAACCCTGGACCACACGACAGATATATTCTAGGCCTAATTAACCCTAGCCTGAGGGTTCTATAGTAATCAATCATGCAAGCTCAAAGATTGAGCTCTTGAGGTGACTGGCCCTGCTCTATATCAAGAACCATTATCAGAGTGGCAACTGCAGGACCTGTATTTCCCAAAACAATGAATATCATGATTGAATGAGAGGCCATGGTAAACAGCACAGTGAATAAACAATGTGCAGTCCCCTTATATATTGTTCTGGATAGAAGTGGGGCCAGGCTAATCTGCAAGAGCTCAACTTTTGAACAAGGATGGTCATCCTCTCACATAAGCTGTCCGGGGACGACTCACACAGCTCTCTACTCTCTGGGCCCTGGACTGGACACCCCTCCACTGTACTAGTTACACATTACACACATACAAATGACAATAACACTATGTAACAACCATCAAATGCACTCACAGCACACACATCCACACGCACACACTCACTTTAAACAAACAACTGACTGCAGCACCCACTTTAGAACACCTAAACACACTTTATATTTATTGGCAAAGAATTTGCACTACAACCCATACCTCATTACACCTTACTGTAAATTGTACCTCATCCCATTTCTGCATTGTACTGTATAGTATATTGTATTGTAACTCAGTTACTTTTCTACTCTGCATTGTACATTGTATGTATATATTGAACACTTGTCTACGTACTTGACTTCTATTTTATACTTATCTATTTTTATCTAGCACAATCTCTGGAGCAAAACAGAAAGAAGCATTTTATATAAAAGTATTCTGTACTTCTGTATGACAACTAATAAAGAAACTTGAACATCAAAAAATCAACATTCTGTTCTCTATGCCAGGCTAGATCTGACCTTGACTCATGTTACAGGATTAATATACACTTTATACACAAATTGCATATAGCATTCTCTTTGGTAGCATTCATTCTGTGTTTATTGTGTCATACTGGGGAATAATATTAATATTATTATGTCCTATTGGGGACATAATTTTTTATTCTGAGCAATTCAATCTTTTTTTTTATAGAGAGGACGTCTGACATTGATTGAAAACGGTTAACAGATTGCAGAATGGGTACAATACAGTACAGCTCAATACACACAATTGTTAAGGGGATGCAGACCAGAGAAAGACTTTCGTGAGACCAACAAAGTGAGGTATGTAATACATTTCGAATCAAATTGTGGTCGGTTAGATCTAACGTTAATATCACGTTATCCATCTAATGGATAGCAAGCTCACCTGACGCCGGTATGGCTTGCGAAATACAATCTTATAGTAAGAAACAAAACACAAGTTGAACATAGTTTTGAACGTTTTATTACAATAGTATTTAGGTCGGACCGTCGGATAGATCTAACGTTAATATCACGTTAACCATCTAAAGCTCATCTGTGACGTCGTTATGGTTAATACAGTGCGAAATACAATCTTATATAGTAACAAAACAATACACAAATTGAACATAGTTTTGAACGTTTTATTACAATAGTATTTACTGTCTCATGTTAGCTAGCGTTCCAGTCAGATCCATTCTCCGTTGTTCTTGTTGACAATTTTGGGGTCCCGAAATCCCGTTTCTGTATCCTGATTGGTTTATCAGCTAGAGGTGTCCAAAGATATGCATGAGCAAACATTTAATTTAAATGTAAGATTACGAACACGGATGACAACGTATTTTGACTCAACATAATAACTAGATATCACACACAAAGAATTGTGTAGTCTGCCAACATGGATCAATCAAGTTCACTTTAGACAGACTCGGCCTCCCATCTATAGGCGAGAGGCTCTCGTGAAATCGAAAGTGTCCGCCTTTTTAACTCCTCCCCCGGCTTCACTCGGCTACTCTCGTCTACTAGTCGAGGCAAACCGAAATCCATCTCGAACAACTGTTCTAAGACCAAAGTAAGACTTTTAATAAACCAACCAAGTGAGAAACAACAACCGAGTTGGTGAGTATTTAATTATAGCCGACGCTACAATATATTAATAAATTGTAATTATTGGCTTAATTTCATCATCAATCAAATGTAAATTTGACAAGTAAATGTGTTCTATCTGCAGGCTTAGGTTGTGGAATTCTGGAATTCGATTAATATTTTCGTTGTTCAGTCTTGTAACTGATTACTTTTATTTTGAAAAAGAAAAAAAAGAAGACCGGAAGTCGTATTGCTGCTAGCGGAACACCGACTCGCTAGTAGAGGAACACAGGTCATTATGTTTATATATACATCTATGATTCTGAGGGGTTGTTTTGTTTTAATATTGATTGCCTTTTAAATCAGCCCGACAACTACTCTCCAGTTAACGTAAAGCCTATAACTTAAAAGTAACTACGCTTACTTACGGCTAACTGACATATTAAACAAACGCACGTTGGACATTAGTTATTGTTTCGAGAGTCGCGTTGTTCGGGTGGTAAACAAAGATCGGAGGTCAAAGGTAACGTTAGATCAATGTCGACGTCGCCGCTTTGTGACAGTAAAAATCCGTGTTTGTTCTTCTAATGAGCACATCTCTGTTGAGCGTTTCTGCCACTTTTCACTGTTTGAAGTTGACTCTGTTGACACAGCCCCTTACATACATACTGGTGCACCCATCTATATCGTCCGGGCCGCGCACCGGCATTATGTAAGGGATAATGTATAGCTACAATGCAGAGTGACCCAGTTCTTCGCTTGATATAATTAATACAAATGTCCAATATAACGGAATTCGTTAGCTCATAAAAATGTGATTATAACAGACTGCTGTTAATGTCGGGCTGACTGCCCACAGACACCTATTTGATTTCAAGTCAGAAGTCAGTCATTATTAATGTCATTAACATTACGTTATCAAACATAGTATAAAAATTTATATTACTATTTATTTAACCGACGAGTGAAAGACGTGATTTATTAAATCTGTTTTGATCAGACGCCGATGTCAACGTCACTCTCCCCACCCTCTCACATTAGCAGGTGAGCAGCTCACCAGCATTTGATGGCATTTTGAAGACAGACAAGATGGAGCGTTTTTTTATCAAACTATAAAAACACGAAGGAAAAAGAGTCTGAGAAGCAGATTCCCCAGGTCCTCAATTTTTTTTTTTTTTTTTTTTAAAGCAGAGTACGATGGAGTCGTGGGGATTAGACTGGGTAGGGGTTGAGGAGGATGCTACCGGTCAGTCAACATATAATTTATTGCAAAGCTTGTCGTGAGACTCCGGCTGCAAACACGGCTAGTGTTCAAGGAGCTTGTGTGGCTCTTTTTGTCCGCGGGATGAAGACTGTAAAAAAATGTGGATGTAAGGATGTTTAATAACCATTTTCATCATAAAAATTCAGTGCCCCCGAAATACAAAAAAAGCCCCATCAATCAATCAATTAAGGGGGGCAAAAAAAGCCCTTGACATTTTTTTTTCTAACCCTGACATAGTCAATAGTCAACTGAAATCATATCACCAAATAGTGTAGCTATAGTGTCTTGAAATCCTCCCCCTTTTATTATTATTATTATTATTATTATTATTATTATTATTATTATTATTATTATTATTATTATTATTATTATTATTATTATTATTATTATTATTATTATTATTATTATTATTATTATTATTATTATTATTATTATTATTATTATTATTATTATTATTATTATTATTATTATATATATATATATATTTTTTTTTTACATTCAACCTTCAAGATGATAATGAAAACAAAGTAACAGTCCCCATGATGACTTAGACTTGTGCTCCTGGTGTTATTCTGACCCTATGTAGTGTGTATACTGCAAAATATAAAGAATGAATGAATATATTATTTTATGTGCAATATTGTGTGCTCATGTCACATAGTCTTTGTAATAATCTGGTCTGTTTTACAACCCTCCCACAGCTTGTGCATCTTGGTCCTGGGCTATTGGGCACATGTGTGTTACAGGGTCACTCTGCATTGTAGGTGTTTCCGGTGGGTCACTCTGCATTGTAGGTGTTTCCGGTGGGTCACTCTGCATTGTAGGTGTTTCCGGTGGGTCACTCTGCATTGTAGGTGTTTCCGGTGGGTCACTCTGCATTGTAGGTGTTTCCGGTGGGTCACTCTGCATTGTAGGTGTTTCCGGTGGGTCACTCTGCATTGTAGGTGTTTCCGGTGGGTCACTCTGCATTGTAGGTGTTTCCGGTGGGTCACTCTGCATTGTAGGTGTTTCCGGTGGGTCACTCTGCATTGTTTCCGGTGGGTCACTCTGCATTGTAGGTGTTTCCGGTGGGTCACTCTGCATTGTAGGTGTTTCCGGTGGGTCACTCTGCATTGTAGGTGTTTCCGGTGGGTCACTCTGCATTGTAGGTGTTTCCGGTGGGTCGTGAGTGTCCTCTTGAATCTGTGGCTCAGCAAAGTGGGTCTGTTTCGAACTTCTCTGCATCTGTGGGATGTATAGCTGATTGATTGATTGATTGATTGATTGATTGATTGATTGATTGATTGATTGATTGATTGATTGAAAACTTTATTAACAGATTGCAGAATGGGTACAGTACAGTACAGCTCAATACATACAATTGTTAAGGGGATGCAGACCAGAGAAAGACTTTCGTCTTGTTTACATCAGGGTCCCCCATTTTCAATTCATCGTAACATATATGACATACATGACATACAGTACTGCTACATCTATACATTTATGACATACCAGATTTGCAAATACAGTACTGTTTGTGATACAAAAAGAGTCCAGAAAAAAAAGTATATACATTTGGCGTAGAAACTGTACATTGGATTAGGTAGGTGGGGGGGACTGTACATTGGAGGTGGGGGGGGGGGTTGGGTAGGAGGGGTGGGTGGGGGACACTGTACAACTATACAAACAAAACTGTACATTGGAATATTGACAAGACCATACTTGGTAATTTACTGTACATTGGAGGGGGTTGTGTTAGGACATTTACAGGGGCCAGTTTCGAATTGCAGTCTCCCATAGGTGTTTTTTGAGAGTGTTTTTGAAAGTGGGTAGTGATTCACATTCCTTTACAGCTTTGGGTAGGGCGTTCCACATTGATGTGGCATAATTGCGAAACGTGTTTAGTCCCTTGTTTGAGCCAAATCTGGGTTTAACATGATTTGTGGAGCTCCCTCTGGTGTTGTGATCGTGGTATTCACTGACCTTTGGGAAGTATTTTGACATGTACATGGGTACCTTGGTCGTGTAGTGTATCTTGTAGACCAGGCCCATTGCAAGTTGCTGTACTCTGTCGTCTACTCTAAGCCATCCTAGGTTGTCAAACTGGGCAGGGGTGAGGTGGGTTCTAGGAGTAAGGTCAAGCAGTAGTCTGACCAGTTTGTTTTGAGATGTTTGTAATTTTGTTTTTAGCGCCTTTGAGGTGCTTTGGTACCATGAGGTGCAAGCATAGTCGTAGTACCCTTGAATGAGTGCTCCTGCCAGAGACTTCAGGGTATTCTTGTTTACCAGTAGTGAGGAGATCCGGTACAAGAATCGAGTTTGTTGGTTGACTTTTTTTATTACATTGGATGCCATTTTGTCACAGGAAAGATTTGCCTCTAGGATGGAACCCAGGTAGGTAATATCTTCTTTCCTTGTGACAATATTGTCACCCACTGTAACTGAGAAGCCGTCGGTCTTGCTGAGTTTGTTATTGCTGGATCCGGGCCCAGGTCCAGCTTATTCTGGATTCCCTTGACACTCTGGCCACCCAGCAGACTACCCAGGGTAATCAGCAGGCTGATATTCTGCACCAGCTACAGGCTCTCAGTGCAGCATTTGACACCCTGCTTTTAACCCCACCTGTGCCAGGAGTCCCAGCCAGATCACCACCCGCCGCCGCGACAGACCCCGCACCTCCCGACCTCGCACCTCGGGAGCCCCGTCTCTCCGAACCACGTTTGTTCTACGGTAACTTCGAGTATTGTGCCACATTCATCATGCAATGTGAGTTGGTTTTCATTCATCAACCCAGACGATTTACGTCAGAGGGAGCCCGATTAGCTTACATGACTAACCTGCTCACAGGCCGAGCAGCACAGTGGGTTACTGCTTCCTGGTCCATGAGGGCCGATTTTTGTTTCTCCTACCCAGACTTCGTGGCAGAGCTCCGAAGGGTTTTCCACCACCCAGCTCGTGGCCAGGACCCGGGAGCTCGGTTGGGCACCTTCCGGCAGGGCAGTGGCAGTGTCATCGACTACGCGCTGGAGTTCAGACTGGCCGCAACCGAGAGCGGGTGGAATGATCGGGCGCTTCATCTCACCTTCCTGAAGGGGCTCAACGACGCTGTAAAGGACCAGCTCGCGACCGAGAGGAGCCCGATTCTCTCGAGGGCCTAATCAGCCTCGCCATTTGCATCGACGGCCGCCTCCGGGAGAGAAGGCATGAGAGAGCACGACAGGGACCCCCAGACGTTCCCCAGACCCCCCGTACTCGTGACTGTTCTGCTGACCGTCCTGCCCCCTCCGCGACTGGTGGCTTTTTTCCATCCCGAGCTGTGACCAAGGAGGAACCCATGCAGCTGGGACGCACCGGCCTTAGCCCGGCCGAACGGGAGTCCAGGCTCAGGTCCGGCCTTTGTCTCTACTGCGGCCGGGATGGACACCGTATATCCAAGATGGTGGACGGACACCCCCAGTGGAGGGTCCGTCAGCTCATGGCCGTCCGACGGCGGGGACGGGGGTTCCAGTACCTGGTGGACTGGGACGGATACGGTCCGGAGGAACGGAGCTGGGTCTCCCGCCAGCTCATCATGGACCCCGCCCTGATCACCGACTTCCATCGGTCCCATCCGGGAAAGCCTAGGCCGGGCAGGTCGCCGGGTGGCTCCCGTGGAGGGGGGGGTACTATGAGGATTGGTCCGATTCCGCACGCTTCCAGGTACCAATTACCTTCACGCACCTGAAGTGAGTTCCAAATCAGCTCGGTGGAGCCCTTATATACTCTGGTGTTCCGAACGTTCTGTGTCGGGTCGTTTTGGGCTTACCACTAGCTGCTGCTTGTTTTCCTCCCGTGTTGTACCTCGTCTGTTTTCTCCAGGACGTCTATGGAAGTCGCCGCTGTTGCTTCTCTCTGCCATCCGTTGGATCTGTGCCTCGTTGCCCGCTTTGCGCAATTGCGCTTGGTGAGTTTTGGAAACGTATTTTTTGGATGCTCTGTTTTTTCTCGCATTTTTCTGGACTCGGGACCTATCTGTTTTTTGTGTGTTTGGTAAACACTGAAGAATTGTCGCTTGTGTTTGTACTGGACTCAGCTAAGGAAGACTGGACTGCCTTGTATTCCATTCGCTTGTTTGTTTACATTCTCTCTCTCTCTGTTCCTTCCCGAGTGGATCTTCAAGTAGCTGCAGAGCCGCAGAGTCAGAGGCGCAACGCCACAGTGCCGTCTCTGCTCTGAGACGAGATGCAGAGCCGCAGAGTCAGAGGCGCAACGCCACAGTGCCGTCTCTGCTCTGAGGCGAGCTGCAGAGCCGCAGACTACTCTGCCCAAGAACATTCTCCCCTTGTGCTTTTAGTTGTTTTCGCTCATTTCTGTTTTGTAAATAAATACGCCCTGGTTTTTGGCTAACTCTGAACTACCTGTCTGTGCCGTGCTGTTGGGGTTGTTAACAAACCATAACAAA
This sequence comes from Notolepis coatsorum, assembly GCF_963971535.1. NCBI lineage: Eukaryota > Metazoa > Chordata > Actinopteri > Aulopiformes > Paralepididae > Notolepis > Notolepis coatsorum. The sequence continues at coordinate 85,119,483 of NC_140165.1, read as the reverse complement.
ACGTATAGCTGGAGTTAATGGTTCAGTCCTCTTCTAATAAACCTATAGCTGGAGTTAATGGTTCAGTCCTCTTCTAATAAACATATAGCTGGAGTTAATGGTTCAGTCATCTTCTAATAAACGTATAGCTGGAGTTATATTTCGTATAGCATCGCGTCCCGCTCTGAGCCTTACGAGATACTCTATATCTCCTGTGATACCTAATGTATCTCCCACGAACAAAAAACACATGCACCCCACCTGTATGGGGCCCCACCCCTTATGGTGGTACCACCCATATAACCATGACTCTGGTCATGAAACACCCTTCCTCTATTTTCGTCCCAGCGTACTGGATGCTTGCACCATACGAGCTAGCGGAATGAAAAGATTAAGGAAGATTAATAATGTTGGAAGCTTACCGGAGGTTGCTGGCCCCTGGCATCTTCGACGCATGTTTTCGGCGACACGACGGGCCTGTGATGTTCCTCGTTTGATGACTGCACATCGAGGTTCAGCTGTACAAGGCTGGCTGTCGGGCCAGCTTGTACTCAGGTAGGCCCTGTGTCTTCAGGCATGGGTATTAGTGTTAGTAATGCTGGTTTGTGTTGTTAACACAACCTTGTTGTGTGTTGGCGCCAGGGGCAAGATGGTTTGGTGAACGTTCTCTGCAGGGAACGGTTTCCAAGCTGTCTTGGGCGTGCTGCTAAAACATCTAAAGCTATGCTAACATGCTATCGCTACTGCCGCATGCTATCACTACTGCTGATTGCTATGCTGTTTTAATGTCTCCGCCGTGAGATGTTGTCACTCTCCCGCCTCTTGCCCGGTTCATCAATGAAGGTCAGTCGGTAGCTGTTGTGGGGTTTTGAGTTCTATTTATCTTTTTCGGGTAAATGGGTTGACAACGGGGTAGGTCGTGGCTAGGTTCTAGCCAGGTATTACCTTGTGTTCCGGCGGGGTTTGTTGAACGGTGTTCCCATCTGGGTTGGCGTCGGGTAGTGGGGCTATGGGTCCAGCCGACATGGTAAACATGTTGCGTGTCTGTGCACAGGCAATTGTTGTCTTGGGTTCCACATTGCCTGGCGTTAGGCTGCAGTAGTGTAAGGGCAGGGCCGCTTGGGAGAAATGTGAGGCCCTGTGCGTTTTTAGACGCAAGGCCCCCCATCTCCTGGGGCGGCCCTGTGTAGGGGGCTATTGTTTCATTTTGTCACTCTGCTATGAGAAGGTCTGTCTTGCTACAAGCTTTCTCTCCTCTCAAACCATTCATACTGACGGTCAATCGGTATACTGGGGGAGTAGTGCGGGGGGGGCTTTGTTTACCTTTTTTGGTAAATGGGCTAAACTAGGGCTGGTGTTCTGTTGTGAATATTTTGAATGAAGACGGGTCTGGTCCGTCTCCCCTTAAACTTTGTGTGTATGGGTTTGCTCATTCTACAGTTTTGTGGTTTAGCTCTTTTATTCATTTAACCTTTTCATGGTCCACACCACAGTGGAGGGTGCTGTTTGCAATCACCACTGGTGCTCCATGTTAACGTCAGTCCTTTGTTTTTGATATATTGAAACAATGCCCCGCCCGGCCGACACCATGGGTCGGCCTGGCGAGTGGCTGGTGGGCTGTTAAGGCTTGTACCGCCACGGTATGGAATTGGCAACGATTAGAACTGTGTTCGAATTGGTGTTTTTTCTATTACAGAAATGGTGTCTGGTGGAGGGGCCTTGAGGGCCGGCCGACGTCGACACATCGCGCACGGTGTTGGTAAACCACTCCGTCGAGGATGTTGACGTTATTAGCTTTGACCCAGCCGCAAGCTATAACCGCTCAGGGTTCCCCTCTCCGCAGGGGATTTTGGTCTTCTGCTGGAGCGCGGGCGGTATTGTCCTAGGCCCTACACCGCCTCACACCGCGCAGCCAGAAGAAGAGAGAGCACGGCCTCGTCAGCGGCGATGACGGGGCCCTCGACAGGCGGCCATGTTTCCCCCGCCAGTGGTGCCCTGGTTGGAGAATCGACAGGGTATCGCGAGGCCGACAGTCTTGGCGGCCGAGGGATCGGCCATTTTGGGTGATTTCGGTGTTGGTAAACCACTCCGTCGTCATTTTGCCGCGAGCAGCCCGCTCCCCGCTCAGTCCGCTTTCTGTTACCCTCAGAAGCGGGGCTCTGGGTGTGTTCCTTTGGCTGCGGGCCGCGGACCTTCTTGAAGCGTATGCGGCCCCATTCTTCGCTTCTCATGGAGACAGGGGCTGACACCCAGTTGATGGCTGAGCCTGGGTCTGTCCGTGAGAATGTTGTGCTGTCAAGCGGCTCCCACACCCTGAACTGTGTTGGTTGAGCCTGGTGTTACGTCTGTCAACTTAAGTGTTGTCAGCAGGGGGGCTCGAAACCTTTTGAGGCACACAGTGCGGGCTTCCCCGGCCTCGCCTTCGCCAGGCCAGGTATCATGTTGGTGCTCCCACTCCTGGAATATTGGCAAGTGGTCGCAGCTCACATGGTTTGGGGTGGTAGTGATATCACTGCAGGGCTACGGTGTGTAGGAACCCATGGGGGCCTTACACCTTGCATGTCCGGCTGCAGAACAACTCCTTCAGCATGTTCTGGAGGGGTGTTCAGTGGGGGGGCTTTTTTGATCGGAAGCCCCCCGTATCAGACAGGCCCTTTTCTGTCGGGGTTCCCCCTTGGGTGCGATTGCCTCGTGGGTGGTGTCAGGGTCAGGTGTTCCGACACGGAACGCGCTCCTCGCACGATTCCAGGGTTGTCTTCGCACAGCGGGGGGGACCGGGCCAACTATCTACAGTTCCTGGCGGACCTGCGCCACGTGACGGCGGGTGCGTTGGGAGTGTCGTCACATATGACTACGGCAGTACCATATGTCGAGGTAGATGGAGAGAATGGTGAGGCGGGGACTTGTGTTTACACAACCCCACCCGTTTTCAGGTTTGGTACAGACCCTGTTGTCGGGGTCTCCAGCAGGGACAGCTCTGGTCGACGAGATCCAATCTCTGTGGACGAAGCAAGCCATCGTCGTGGCGTTCTCCTCCCGGTGTTCTCTGCCCGAGAAGTCGGGAGGGAGGGGTGTAAGACCCAGGCTGGACCTGTCCCATGGGAAGGTTCAGCATTTTTCGGATTGTCTCCTACCTGTTGAACACTGTCAGGTGGGGGTCTGGTTCTCCTCCATAGACCTGTAGGATGCGTATGCGCATCCCCGATCTTCCATCCTAGGGCTTACCTACGCTTCCTTTGCAGGGTTAGCGTATGAGTACCAGAGGCTGCCGTTCGGTTTTCTCTGGCTCCCCGCATCTTCACCAAGTGCGTGGAGGCCGCACTGGGGCCTCTGCGTCATCCGGGGTTACGGAGTGTTCTGCCCTGATGACGTTCTGGTCCTTCGCGGTCAAGGTGGATCGTCAGGTCTCGTACCAGGCAGGTCTCTACCAGCCTGGGGTTGCTGTAGACTGGATGTAGAGTATTCCTCTTCCCAGTCAACGGTTGGAGGGCTATGGGCATCCATCTCAGAGCGTGTTGTCAACACGCTCGGGAGGTTCCGTCCTAGGACGGTTACGGCGCTGTCTCACGTCGCGTTTTCACCGACGCCTCCCTCGCTGGTGACGCGTCGGGCCAACGCAGTAGGGGGCAGCTGGCAAACCATGCTGCCCGGTCTGCGCTACGTTCAATGTGTTGGTGTTGAAAGCGGTCCTTCTGGTCCACAAATGGTGTTGATCAGGACGGATGATACGACGTCAGTGTCGTGTATCGACAGACAGGGAGGGGTACGCTCCCCCTGTCTGCACCAGGCGGCGGGCGGCTGGCTATGGGCGTCCTCCATCTGCGCGGCCTAAGGGCTCCCCACATCCCCGGCAGGGAGAATGTGGGTGCAGGTGTACTGTCGCGGGGCGACCCTCATCCTGACGGGTGAGGATTGCGTCTGGACATGGCCAGGCAGGTCTGGGACCGATGCCGTGCCGCCAGGGATTCTTCCCCATACATCTGTTAGGTCAGTTGTTGGGACGGGTACGTTGAGGGGCGCAGGTCCTTGATCCTGATGGTGTTACCATCTGGAATGCGCATGCTCCCTCCACTGTCGCGCTTACGCGGGCAGATGACGTATGTTCCAAGTGTGGTGTAAGGCGGGGGGCCAGGACTCAGTCTCCTGCCCCCTGGTTGCTGTCCTTAGTTACCTCCAGTCTCTCCTTGATAGACTGTCGGCTTCGACGGTGAGGGTATATGCAGCAGCTATATCCTCCTATCATGAGGGGTTTGAGGGGATGTCTTGTTCAGCCACCCTCTTGTGAAGCGTTTCCTGCTTGGCGCTCGACGCGTTAAGCCGGTGCAACGCTCCTTGGCTCCGACTTGGGATCTTCAATTGGTCCTCGGTCGGTTGTCCTTGGCCCCGTTTGAGCCGCTCGAGCGGGCGCCGTTGGGACAGCTGTCCTTCAGGACCGCGTTCCTTCTGGCTGTCACTTCCGCTAAACGCGTAGGTGAGCTCTGTGCTCTCTCGGTACGTCCAGAGTGCCTGTCTTTTCGGACCGATTGCGGTGTCACTCTGCGACCTAATCCTGCTTTCGTGCCTAAGAATATCCGGAGTTCCTTCCGCTCCCGGGATATTGTGGTTCAGGCGTTTCGTCCTCCTCCTCACACTGGTGAGTTAGATGCGGGCCTTCACCTGTCATGTCCAGTCCGTGCTTGGGGATTTACCTCAGCCGTACTCAGGATTTCAGGGTTACCGACCAGCTTTTTGTCTGTTACGGTGGGGCTCGTGCTGGTAAGGCACTGTCGGAGCAGCGCCTGTCCCATTGGTTGTGCGAGGGTGTTACCCTCTGCTACACGCTGGCTGGGCAGGATCCCCCTGGGGGCGTCAGGGCGCACTCCACTCGTGGGGTGGCTGCCTCTGCCGCTCTCCTGGGTGGGGCCTCGGTGGAGGCCATCTGTGCTGCAGCTTCATGGTCCTCACCGGGCCCCTTTGTAAGGTTTTACCTCATGGACATGACCGGGGGTTCTGTCTCCCAGGCGGTTCTGGGGTCTGTGGCCTTTCCTGCTTCCCGTCCTTTGGTCGGGTAGCAGGAGTGTATGGGTATGGGCCGCAGTGTGTTGAGTCACACGTGGTTCCGCCTGTACGGTGTGTTCAAGGGGTTCTGGCTCCCTCTTGTTCGCATTCAGGTGGAGTTGACTGCGCCCCCCCTTCGTTAGGAAGGATGGGGTGACAGGGCTCCCCGCACCCCTTGATGTGGGCTTACGGGTCCTCAGGGGGTACATCTGTCGGGTCTCGCGCCCGCTCTTCCCCATTATCTCGTAAGGCTCAGAGCGGGACGCGATGCTATACGAAATATAACGATAGGTTATGTAGATAACCTAGTTATATTAGTATTGGCTAAGCGTCCCGCTCTGCGCGCCCTGAGTTCCCTCTTGAGGGGTCTTTTCCTGGGACGGGTTTTTGGCGAGGAAGGGTGTTTCATGACCAGAGTCATGGTTATATGGGTGGTACCACCATAAGGGGTGGGGCCCCATACAGGTGGGGTGCATGTGTTTTTTGTTCGTGGGAGATACATTAGGTATCACAGGAGATATAGAGTATCTCGTAAGGCTCAGAGCGGGACGCTTAGCCAATACTAATATAACTAGGTTATCTACATAACCTATCGTTAATGGTTCAGTCCTCTTCTAATAAACGTATAGCTGGAGTTAATGGTTCAGTCCTCTTCTAATAAACCTATAGCTGGAGTTAATGGTTCAGTCCTCTTCTAATAAACCTATAGCTGGAGTTAATGGTTCAGTCCTCTTCTAATAAACGTATAGCTGGAGTTAAGGGTTCAGTCCTCTTCTAATAAACGTATAGCTGGAGTTAATGGTTCAGTCCTCTTCTAATAAACCTATAGCTGGAGTTCATGGTTCAGTCCTTTTCTAATAAACCTATAGCTGGAGTTAATGGTTCAGTCCTCTTCTAATAAACCTATAGCTGGAGTTAATGGTTCAGTCATCTTCTAATAAACGTATAGCTGGAGTTAATGGTTCAGTCCTCTTCTAATAAACGTATAGCTGGAGTTAATGGTTCAGTCCTCTTCTAATAAACGTATAGCTGGAGTTAATGGTTCAGTCCTCTTCTAATAAACGTATAGCTGGAGTTAATGGTTCAGTCCTCTTCTAATAAACCTATAGCTGGAGTTCATGGTTCAGTCCTCTTCTAATAAACGTATAGCTGGAGTTAATGGTTCAGTCCTCTTCTAATAAACGTATAGCTGGAGTTAATGGTTCAGTCCTCTTCTAATAAACGTATAGCTGGAGTTCATGGTTCAGTCCTCTTCTAATAAACCTATAGCTGGAGTTAATGGTTCAGTCCTCTTCTAATAAACGTATAGCTGGAGTTCATGGTTCAGTCCTCTTCTAATAAACGTATAGCTGGAGTTAATGGTTCAGGCCCTGTTTAGACGGAAACGCTAGCAGGTGAATCCGCAAAAATATTTTTTCGGATGTGCCTTTCGTTTATACGGAAACAGCGTTTTTACGGGTGAAACCGCAAAAAAGTGAGACTACCTTCTAGGGTGGAATTCCTAGAAACGATAAACCTTTGCGCTATCATCTAAACCAGTGGTCACCAACCCGTCGATCTTGATCGACTGGTCGATCTTTGAGACTGTCCCTGTAGATCTTTCCATGGAAAAAAATAAAAATAAAAATAAAAAAAAACGTTTTTTTTTTTTTTTTATTATATCTTACCCTGAGAGTCCACATTACAGTTCTACTTTTGTTTTGATGTGAAAAGTGATGCTGCACTTAGCACTGACTGAGAAAGTACACATACAGTTCTACTTTTGTTTTGATGTGAAAATGATGCTGCACTTAGCACTGACTGCACTTAGCACTGACTGAGAAAGTCCACATTACAGTTCTACTTTTGTTTTGATGTGAAAAGTGATGCTGCACTTAGCACTGACTGAGAAAGTACACATTACAGTTCTACTTTATAAAATGCTAATTGTAAATATGTTTGTCAATGTTAATAATATGAGAAAGTCCACATTACAGTTCTACTTTTGTTCTGATGTGAAAAGTGATGCTGCACTTAGCACTGACTGCACTTAGCACTGACTGAGAAAGTACACATTACAGCTCTACTTTATAAAATGCTAATTGTAAATATGTTTGTCAATGTTAATAATATGAGAAAGTCCACATTACAGTTCTACTTTTGTTTTGATGTGAAAAGTGATGCTGCATAAGATGACTGCACTTAGCGCTGACTGAGAAAGTACATAATAGTTCTACTTTGACGTTTTAATGTTGGACCAAAGCATTGCATGTAATTAGAATACAGGCAAATAAAAGTAATTTTGTTTAAAGTACAATCTTGGCTGTCTTTTTCTCTCAACGCTTCAATAGGTAGATCTTGCCTTCACCAAAAAAAAAAAAGTGATCTTGGGCTTAAAAAGGTTGGTGACCACTGATCTAAACTGTCAAACCGCATAAAACGATGACGAAAGGGTTGTCAAGGCTCTCGTCGCGCGTACTGCTTACATCACAGGCATGCGCCAGTAGCCTAGAAGCGTAAACAAAGCATGTCTGATTCTATCCATTGCGATCACCTGAAGGCTACATTGGCAGTACTTTTAAATACACAAGAATCTGTCCCGCGGCTATCACAACTAGTGACTGGAGCCACTGTCTGTGAGTGACTCTGCTTTGGTCCAATCACATTCCCCACCCACAGTCTGCGAATCAGAGGCAGAGTAGGGCGGGTCTTCACAGCACGTCATGTGACATATGCGCCAATCGTGTGACAGCGGGGCTCAGTCATCTCGAGTCGTTACAGCCTCGTCTGCACGGAGAATTCCACCCCAAAACACTAGTCTAAACGCAAAATTAAAAGTGAGACCGCAAGACGACTTTTGCGGTTTCTGTTCAGACTCTCTCCGTCTAAACGTAGCCTCAGTCCTCCTCTAATAAACGTATAGCTGGAGTTAATGGTTCAGTCCTCTTCTAATAAACCTATAGCTGGAGTTAATGATTCAGTCCTCTTCTAATAAACGTATAGCTGGAGTTCATGGTTCAGTCCTCTTCTAATAAACGTATAGCTGGAGTTAAGGGTTCAGTCCTCTTCTAATAAACGTATAGCTGGAGTTAATGGTTCAGAGCTGGTTAAACGTAGAGCTGGTTTAGGACTCGGGTGCGTTCTTGGCTGTTTCTATGTCCCTGATGTATTTGCAGTTGAAAAGTTAGTCTGTAGGGATGATTGTAAAATGAACTGACATTATTTTCTATTCTCCCCAGAGCTTCCTCTGAATATGGCCTCTTCTCACAGCCCCCCACTCCAACCCTTGAGAGAACTGTCTGTCTGTTTGGCGGACTGCATGAAACCATCGCAGCTGGACCAGGAGAAGAATCCTTTGGACTGCATGCAAACAAGTATGGAGACTATGACCTTAATCTCTAAACATTATGACTTTATAAATGTTGACTTTAATGTTGAAATATTATGGGCCCTACATTATAAATAAATAATGTACCGTATATTACATGGTGCATGGTGGACCGTAAACGCAGAACTGTTGTAAGGAGTAGAACATGAGATCTTATTTAGTAGTGTCAATACGCATACAAGGCAACCCAAAAAAAGCAGCATCGGGCAAGTTAACAGGTGAAATAAGAGTCCAAACAAAGGATTCCAAAACAAAGGATTCCAAAACACAGGAGACAGATGCTGGAGGAGGAACAGAGAGAGATGCTGGAGGAGGAACAGGAGAGAGATGCTAGAGGAGGAACAGGAGAGAGATGCTGGAGGAGGAACAGGAGAGAGTTGCTGGAGGAGGAACAGGAGAGAGAAGCTGGAGGAGGAACAGGAGAGAGATGCTGGAGGAAGAACAGGAGAGAGATGCTGGAGGAGGAACAGGAGAGAGAAGCTGGAGGATGAACAGGAGAGAGATGCTGGAGGAGGAACAGGAGAGAGAAGCTGGAGGAGGAACAGGAGAGAGATGCTGGAGGAGGAACAGGAGAGAGAATCTGGAGGAGGAACAGGAGAGAGAAGCTAGAGGAGGAACAGGAGAGAGATAACAGGAGAGAGATAAACAACATATTCCAGTTAACGGTATATTTTTTAAATTATTGCTTATGGTATAAATTAGGTTAACTGGAGCTTAGTATTGCTGCCTGGCTGAGGGCCGCGTCGCGGCTCATGCTCATGCTCATGCGCATTCGCGCGCTCGGCCAATCAGAGTGCAAAACGGTAACGCGGAACTGGAACAGCGTTGTAGAAGGCATACACGCCTCCCGGCCAAAGCAATATACCACCAGCCACAAGCAATATACCACCAGCCACATGCAATATACCACCAGCCACAAGCAATATACCACCAGCCACACGCAATATACCACCAGCCACACGCAATATACCACCAGCCACACGCAATATACCACCAGCCACAAGCAATATACCACCAGCCACACGCAATATACCACCAGCCACACGCAATATACCACCAGCCACACGCAATATACCACCAGCCACAAGCAATATACCACCAGCCACAAGCAATATACCACCAGCCACAAGCAATATACCACCAGCCACAAGCAATATACCACCAGCCACACGCAATATACCACCAGCCACACGCAATATACCACCAGCCACAAGCAATATACCACCAGCCACACGCAATATACCACCAGCCACAAGCAATATACCACCAGCCACACGCAATAATTATACCACCAGCCACAAGCAATATACCACCAGCCACACGCAATATACCACCAGCCACAAGCAATATACCACCAGCCACAAGCAATATACCACCAGCCACAAGCAATATACCACCAGCCACACGCAATATACCACCAGCCACAAGCAATATACCACCAGCCACACACAATATACCACCAGCCACAAGCAATATACCACCAGCCACACGCAATATACCACCAGCCACACGTACTGTAATATACCACCAGCCACACGCAATATACCACCAGCCACAAGCAATATACCACCAGCCACAAGCAATATACCACCAGCCACACGTACTGTAATATACCACCAGCCACACGTACTGTAATATACCACCAGCCACACGCAATATACCACCAGCCACACGCAATATACCACCAGCCACACGTACTGTAATATACCACCAGCCACACGCAATATACCACCAGCCACACGCAATATACCACCAGCCACACGTACTGTAATATACCACCAGCCACACGCAATATACCACCAGCCACACGCAATATACCACCAGCCACACGTACTGTAATATACCACCAGCCACATGCAATATACCACCAGCCACACGTACTGTAATATACCGCCAGCCACAAGCAATATATCACCAGCCACACGTACTGTAATATACCACCAGCCACACGCAATATATCACCAGCCACACGCAATATGTGGTACGATATGGTGGACCTCTTACCTACAGCACATAACTATGACTATCACTATGAGTTTTCTTTAGCGGTGGTGGCCCAGTGGGACTTGCTGTCATGGCTCTACCCCATTGAGCTACACGTGACCACAAGTCTACAAATCTCGCAGGAGAGATTGAAACACTAGAAGTGGCGGTGAATTATGGTATTTAGAGATGCAATTAAGTGGGAAAGGGTAGGTTTGGAGGAGTGACAGCCTGACCCTGTCATTGAAACGTGTTGTGTGTTGAGGAAGACCCTGTCATTGAAACCGGTTGTGTGTTTTCTGATCGCTGGCCACAACATTACTAGATAAATAGAAATAAAATTCTGCAATTCTTGTGTTGCCAAACCACATTTTGAAAGACAAAGTCAAGTCAAATAAACAAGACGAAAGTCTTTTTCTGGTCTGCATCCTCTTAGCAGTTTGTTTTGTATTGAGCCGTACTGTATTGTACCCATTCTGCAATCTGTTAATAAAGTTTTCAATCAATCAATCAATCAATCAAAGATGTATAATTCCTCAACATGCACTGTAAAATAAATCCCTGTACAGACCTACTTATACTGTCTATACACTCTTTCTTTTTCTGGACACTTTTTGTATCACAAACAGTACTGTATTTGCACATCTGGTATGTCATAAATGTATAGATGTAGCAGTACTGTCTATCTGTATGTTGTGTGTGTCATATGATGAATTGAAAATGGGGGACCCTGATGTAAACAAGACGAAAGTCTTTCTCTGGTCTGCATCCCCTTGACAATTGTATGTATTGAGCTGTACTGTACTGTAGCCATTCTGCAATCTGTTAATACACTTTTCAATCAATCAATCAAACCTAAGCTTAACCAGTGTAGAAACAGGCGTCGGCCAATCAGAGAGCGTCTCCGAGAAATGCGGCTAGGAAAAAAAATAACGCCACCTATCTATGGCCTGCACGCCGCTCTCTGATTGGCCGACGCCTGTTTCTACACTGGTTAAGCTTAGGCACTCTTTCGAAGTTGATTAAGGTTAGAGTTTGTCTTAGAGCATGGCGATAGAACGGCAGGTAGTTTGCAGGCTGTTCGATGCGGAAATGGGCAAAGACACAGCTCGTCACGCGATTGGGCAACAGTGGCCAATCAGAGAGCGTCTGCCAGAAATGCGGCTACGGAAAGTATAGACGCGCCCTATATCTATGCCCCCCACACCACACACCATGGAGGTGACCGTCGCTCTGTCTAGCTAGCCCCACCCACCCACTATACACAGTCACTTGGCTGACAGGAGGAGCATGTTCAGTGCTAGGCTCACACTACCCAAATGCAGCACTGAAAAAGAGTTATATACATTTGACGTAGAAACTGTACATTGGAGGAGGCACTCTTTCGAAGTTGGTTACGGTTAGAGTTTCACCGGTTCCTGACAGGCAGCGAGCGAGCGAACTGGAGCTGATATGACGCGGCGCTTGTCCGAGTGTGTCTGTGTGTGTGTATTTACCTGGAAGCACAGGGGCAAAGCAGCCTGCGATTCTGCGATTCTCGACCAATAAAAAGTGTTTAGGGGCGGGACTCGGCCGCGTAATCGCTCAACTAGAGACACAGCGAGCGAATATTTGAGGGGGGAGCGACATCGCCGCTCAGTTCGCTGTCGCTCGCGGTAAGTCAGGATAGTCTGATTGAAACAAATACATTTAAATCATTTTCGCAATCACGCTCGCTCGCGTCGCTCCCTGTCTGGAACCGGTGTAATACCTGCTATCTAATACCCTACACACATATGCTCTCGCTCGCTCCCCCCCCCCGGACCCCCCATTGGATAATCCATCCATTATCGTTCGCTCCTAACCAGGCACTACCATTATATGCTAGCTTTTATTCTCTCCACCACTTCTAACCACATTGTCATTTTGGATTCATTGAGACCCAAAATTCTTGCTGTAGATATTTCTAGATAAATCACTTCGAGATATGTAAGAATCCAGACCTTCCGGCAATTTTTTTCCCGTTGAAACCATCGTGATGCTATCAGCTTTTTAGCCGCTGTGATACCAGACAAAACCAATCTCTTTAGCTGTATAGGTACTGCACACTCAAAAACATCATTCAGCAGTAATACAGAGGGGTGTACAGGTATATTCAGAGTTAAGAGATTTGATAATTGCTGGGTCACTTCTTTCCAGAATATCTTAACTGGTGGGCAGTCCCAGTACATGTGCATAAATGTCCCCTCGTCCCCATTTGTACATAAGGAGCATTTGGAGTCTTGTTTAAGACCCATTCTGTTCAGTCTTATAGATCGCCTCAGACCTACTCCTATCCAAGCTCCGGGAGGGTCATCAAAGAGAAGTCGCCTATTCTCAGTCCTTGCCCCACAATGGTGGAATGAACTACCCACCCGAGTTAGGACAGCCGAAACACGTCCAATCTTTCGCCGTTGTTATGGTTTGTAACCGACCACAATCGCACAACACAAGACAGGTATGAGAGTAAGCCAAGAACAGGGCATTTATTGAATACAAACAAAAAGCGGCACTGTCCCTTTAAGGGAGAACACAAAATACTGGAAACAAGAATTAGGGAAAATTGGCACTGTGCCTTTAAGAGGCGAGCAGGCTAAGGGGCTAAGGCTAAAGGACAGGGCCAGGGCAAAGGACAGGGCAGGAACAGGGGCACTGGAGAGGGGAACAGGGACAGAGGCCCGCGGAGGCGGGCTGGAGACAGGGACAGAAAAAACAGGGTTAAGGCCTTGGACAGGGCGAGGGCTAGAGCTGCTTACAGGGATGGCAGGGTTCAGACGACGGAGGCCTGGCAAGGAGATCCTCCTTGGAAGCGAAGAGACGCATCCTCCCGTAGAGGATTAGGAAGCGATGCGCGTCTGGAGTGGGAACGCGTCTGGAGTAGGAGCGCGTCTGGAGTAGTAGCGCGTCTGGAGTAGTAGCGCGCCGGCTAGAAGAGCGCGCCGGCTCGGGGGTCTGGAGTGGAGCGCGTCTGGGGTAGGAGCGCGTCTGGAGTAGTAGCGCGCCGGCTAGAAGAGCGCGCCGGCTCGGGGGTCTGGAGTGGAGCGCGTCTGGAGAAGAGCGCGCCGGCTCGGAGAGCGCGCCGGCTCGGAGAGACGCATCCTCCCGTAGAGGATTAGGAAGCGATGCGCGTCTGGAGTAGTAGCGCGCCGGCTAGATGTCTGGAGTGGGGCGCGTCGGCTTGAAGAGCGCGCATCCCCCCGTAGGATAGGGAGCGATGTGCGTCTGGAGTAGTAGCGCGCCAGCTAGACGTCTGGAGTGGGGCGCGTCGGCTTGAAGAGCGCGCATCCCCCCGTAGGATAGGGAGCGATGTGCGTCTGGAGTAGTAGCGCGCCAGCTAGACGTCTGGAGTGGGGCGCGTCGGCTTGAAGAGCGCGCATCCCCCCGTAGGATAGGGAGCGATGTGCGTCTGGAGTAGTAGCGCGCCAGCTAGACGTCTGGAGTGGGGCGCGTCGGCTTGAAGAGCGCGCATCCCCCCGTAGGATAGGGAGCGATGTGCGTCTGGAGTAGTAGCGCGCCAGCTAGACGTCTGGAGTGGGGCGCGTCGGCTTGAAGAGCACGCATCCCCCCGTAGGATAGGGAGCGATGTGCATCTGGAGTAGTAGCGCGCCAGCTAGACGTCTGGAGTGGGACACAGGAAAACCTCCCGTAGAGAATTAGAGAGCGCACCGGCTGTGTCCCACTCCAGGCAAACGGCGACAGGTGGCGATGGCTGGCACCTCGTCTCACGCCGGAGACGAACCAGCATACAGATACAGATAAGATAAGGATACGGAATAGAGAATAAAGAACGACCCGACGAGGACTGAAGGGGAAGTCCAGGTATTTAAAGCCCTCTGGGGCGCTAATTAGAACACACATCAGGTGCGTGATGGTAATTGATACTTGACTTAGAAGTGTGTGTTCGGCACGGACCAATCAACACAGAATCCTCACAGTACCTTAAAGGAACGGAGCGAGGCAGGGAATGCAATAAATCAACAACGCGAGGGTGGGGGCTGGTGAGGTGAGGAGACAGGGAATTAAAGGTCCAGGGAACAGGCGAACCTCACAGCCGTCGACTAAAGACGCACTTCTTCAACCATTATCTGAATAAATAAAAAAAATAAAAACTAACCTTACTGTCATGCACTTGTCCTAATAAACTAACCTACACTGTAGCACTCAACACTTTGATGAACATTGTTGCTCAGCTGATAGAGTTGTGCCCTTCCTGATGGCTTGTCGTACAGAACATGTAAGTCGCTTTGGATAAAAGCGTCAGCTAAATGACTAAATGTAAATGTAAATGTTATAGGAGTCAAGTATGTCCTATGAATATAGTTAAGATTGATTTGTTGATGGTTCCTTGATGCAAGTCGAACATTTGCCCAGGCTTCTTGCCAATCAAAATCTATTTCCAGGTCTGGTATATCCTTCCTCCAGACTGAGTCTAGGTCAGACCTGGGCATTGTACGGCCCGCGGGATGATTCTGACCGGCCCGCGAAAGATTACAAGATAATAAAAAAAAAATCTTTTTTAATATTTTTTTTTTTTTACTTTTTTTTTCATGTCAACGTTCACACGCACAATATACGCTTACCTAGGATTTGACTTGATTCAACAACAAAGCAGTCGGGGCAAGCCGAAAACGGTCGAAAGTGTGGTTATTTGAAGTTTGGATTTCTTTTTTCACAACTGAGGTAGGTAGATTACATTTTTGGAGACTAAAGTACAGAAAAAGGGTACCGTTGGGTACCGGTATCGATTCATAGGTACCGGTACCGTATCGGTTCAAATGTGAACGGTACCCATCCCTACTGAACACACAACTGCAGGGCAAGGGCATTTTTGCTCATGAAATGCATAGCCATGTGAAAGCCTTCATGACAAAGTTGCAATTAATTTCAAGGCAACTAGGCAGCAACAATCTCAAACACATGAAAACCCTGAAAGAAGTCAAACCATCAGCTGATCACCGGCACAGGTACTCATCCATGTTGGGAGCACTGCATGATGAATTTTCAAGGCATTTTCAAGATTTCAAAAAGGTTGAGGATGAAATGCAGCTGGTTTCCTCTCCCTTTACCTGCAGTGTTGATAGTGCACCCACTGATGTTCAGCTTGAACTCATTGACCTGCAGTCTGATTCACTACTGAAAGAGCACTTTAAGTCAGCATCACTGCTAGAGTTCTACTCTGCTCTCAAGGAGGAAAACTTTCCAAACATGAGGAGATCCATGAGGCTTGGATAAGCCTTGTGGACCCAACTCTTTAGATGAGGGAACGGGTACATACGCACACAATACGCGACCACTGATGGATCCGTAGGGCTTGGATAAGCCTTATGGACCCAACTCTTTAGATGAGGGAACGGGTACATACGCATACAATACGCGACCACTGATGGATCCATGGGGCTTGGATAAGCCTTATGGACCCAACTCTGACCACTAATAAAAACGTAACTACACTAACGTAACTAAGAGCTAACATTGCTACCTACTGTACATGCATTGGTTTAGTGCATTTCCTACTTCCGGTTGCTACTGAACGGACATGTTTGTGCGGACCTGTTCTCCCAAACTGGTCAGCAAATGACTGTTTTCATTTTTACGTTATTATTATTATTATTATTATAATTTTTTAAACATTGATCTTAACTGATCACTGTGACTTTATTGCTTTTATCGTTATATATGCCTATGTTTGTGTACAGCACTTTGAGCTACATGACATGTATGAAAGGTGCTTTATAAATACTTACTTACTTACTTACATGCTCAGAAGATGTTGGTTCTCTTTGGATCCACCTATATGTGAACAGACATTCTCAGTCATGACGTTTACCAAGTCCAGGTACAGATCCTCTCTCACTGATGAACATCTGGCAGCTGTGCTTCGCATCTCCACCTCAGACATGCAACCTGACTTTGATGGACTTGTTAAAGCTCAACAGAGACTGGATTTATCACACTGAATGAAAAAAAAAGAGCTGAAGAACACTAAAATGTGGAAATATAACAAGTGAAATGGGGCACTTGATCTTTTTTTTTCTTTTTTTTTGCACAGTTCTAAAAACATTAAATGTTTAATATAGGCATGTAAAGTAAAAAAGGCTACTGGGACACTTTTCTTTACACAGTTCAGTGACATGTCTTGTTTATTTTGGCTATAAGATGATGTGATGTCTTTAGAAAGCTAAGAAAATCCTTGTTTCAATAGTATATGAAACTAATAACTTTATTTGTATAGCACTTTTTCATACATGCCCTTTGTTATTAATGTTTCACATTTTGTTTATCATTTTGGAAATAAATTCTATTTGAATAAATGATATTTTTGAAAGCTAACCTCACCTTTTAATTGCCAAATAATAACATACACTATTACCAGGGGTCAAAACAATGCCATTTACTGCTTTTTATATAGAAATAAAATGTATATTATGCATAATTGAGTTTGGAATTTTGGCCCGGCCCTCCAACATATTTTCAGTTGCTCATTCGGCCCCCCGGGAAAAATAATTGCCCACCCCTGGTCTAGGTGGAGGATTTCATACGAGGACGTTAGTAATTGATGATACAAATCTGAAACAAAACCTCTCGATGTCTCTCTTTCATAGAAAAATTTGTGGTATCTGCATGTGGTGTACAATTGGTATCCTTTATGGAACACCGTGAGCCTTCAAACATAACAATAACTGTGCGTAAAAGTAATATGTGGAACTGGTGAGATTACATTTTTTGCGTATTTCCTCATAACTACAAAATCCCTGTTTGTTGAAAACATCTCCTAATGTGTGTATGCCCTGCTTTTCCCATCTAGGGAATCTTATAGGTCGTTTTCCAATCAGGAGTGCATTGTTATTGAATAAGGGAGTATGATTATGCCATTTATTTTTTGTGTTTCACGCCATATCCGGATCGCATGAGTAATAATGGGGCCAAATTTCAGTTCGCATTGCTTAATTGATAATTTGGTGTATACTATGTCCTGCAGTCTATGTGGTGCTACTATATTTACTTCTAAATTTCTCCAGGATACTGATGCTTGGGGATCAAACCAGGTTGCATTTTCATGGATTTTCAAGTGAGGGGGCAGAGAGAGGGAGTGGAAGGGAGAGAGAGAGAGAGAAAGATTTCGTAAATTTTATGATTTACATAGTGAAAATCCCCATTTGAAATAATGTATCTTAGTTATATTTCTTAGTAAAATAACACCATAGCATCGCTATTAGCCTTTTCATGTCACGCACCCCCAAGAGGGCTCTCGCGCACCACAGTTTGGGAACCGCTGGGCTAAATGAATTAAATGAAAATATATAACATTATGTATAATTTCTAATAACATTTTATGATGTAAAAACTATTTGGAGAGAATTTCATGTTATATAGAAAATACCTAGTACATAATGTATAATATATGTATATAGTATATTAACATTTTATAATGTATAATAATATTTTATAATGTAAAATGTATTTGGAAAGAACTTCATGGTATAAGTATCAAATAAAATAAAATTAATTTGTAAGGCCCGACAACACACGTTAATGTCCCCATGGGCCAGACACGTCTTCTTTAAACAAGTCAAGAAGAAATATCACAATAAATCAAGAACAAAACAAAAACACCATGAAGTCCAAAATAAAATGTAAAATGAATAAATGAATGCAACACTCCCAGACATACCCCACGTGAAAGTAAGGAAAAACTCACTAAAAACCTAGCAATAAGAAAAAAAGCACCCCAGGCAATGTGGAGGGGAGAACCTTAGAAGGGCCGTTCAAGGGGGGGATCTCCCTTATTAGATGTCGGTGATATTAGTGTTGCTATAAAACAGGCAAAACACTTGGTAAGCATGTACATATACGTGTAATTAAACACAAATAAGTACATGCAATAGCAACTGGGGTATACACAAAGTAAACAAGTTATCCCCGTGCAACCTGACCGGAGTGATTTGAACCTGTATTCATCAATAGGAAATAACACATTTCTGCAGGATTCCTAAAAAAAAAGAAATGTAGAAAAGAAATCTTTCATTGAAGACCTAGATATTGATGGATCTGTCCCAATAATTGCATGCAATAGAAATGAATACGGTATATAAGAAGATACTCCGCATTAAATATTATTATAATAGAAATACCATTACTATATAATGCCACAAAATGCTACAATAATGGGGAAGAGGGTGCAATGTAGTAAGCATCAAATGGTCAAATCTGTGCTAAAAGCGAGCATTTTTGGTGGACGTTCTTTGACCAGCACACTTGCCCCAATACATTATATTACTGCCCAGTTTGTGGCAGCCAGCTGAAGCTAGCTTGCTCAATACTGGATACTTTTAAATATTGTATCAGTCTGTTAGACTCCAAATGATAGAAGAATAAGGTCCAGGTTAAAGAATATTTGCGTTATCTTTAAAATATTGTTTCTTCTTTCCTTTCTCTCTCCATGTCCAACTCAGATATCTGCCCTGTCCCTCCATCTCACAACAAACAGAAGAACATGGACAAACCAGGACATTGCTACACTAACCAGTATGGCAAGACCATTACTACAAAGAAAGACGAGAAACTACACCCGCACGTTCGTACAGAAGAGAAGCACTGTCACTGTGAACAATGTGGAAATGGTTCCAACGAGTCGAGTCGGCTACTGAAACGCAGAAGGGTTCACACAGGAGAGAAGCTGTATCATTGTGACCCGTGTGGGAAGAACTTCGCCACCAGTGGGAATTTAAAAAGACACCGTCACTTGAAGACCAACTCCTGTGACCAGTGTGGAAAGTGTTTCAAAGATTTGAAGCAACATCAGAGCATTCATACAGGAGAGAAACCTTACAATTGTGACCGGTGTGGTAAATGCTTCAGCCAGATAGGAGATTTAAAGAAACATCAGCGCATTCATACAGGAGATAGACCTTACAGATGTGACCAGTGTGGTAAATGCCTCTTGAGGTTAGGTGATTTAAAGGTACACCAGCGGATTCATACAGGAGAGAAACCTTTCAAATGTGACCAGTGTGGTAAACACTTCAGCCAGTTAGGAGTTTTAAAGAACCATCAGCATACGCATGATGGAGAAAGACCTCATAAATGTGACTAGTGTGAAATGAGATTCAGTCGCGTAGGAGCATTGAAGCGACACCGGTTTCTTCATACGGCAGATAAGCCCCATCGTTGTGACCAGTGTGGTAAATGCTTCAAGCTACGAGAACACTTAAAGGTACATACGCTTTTTCATATAGGAAATAAGCCTTACAATTGTGACCTGTGTGCTAAAAGCTTCAGTCTAGCTGCACATTTAAAAACACACCAGCACATTCATACAGGAGAGAAACCTTACAAATGTGACCAATGCGGGAAGCGTTTCAATCAGTCGTCTAACTTAGACCGACACCGGCATACTCATAGAGGTAAGAAACCTCACAAATGTCACCAGTGTAGGAAGTGTTTCCATCACTCGTATCATTTAAAGCGACACCTGCATACTCATACAGGAGTGACTCCTCACAAATGTGACCAGTGTGGGAAGTGTTTCCGTGACTCGTATCATTTAAAGCGACACCTGCAAACTCATACAGGAGCGACTCCTCACAAATGTGACCAGTGTGGGAAGTGTTTCCGTGACTCGTATAATTTAAAGCGACACCAGTGTACACATACAGGAGAGAAACCTTACAATGTGACGAGTGTGGCAAATGCTTCAACCAGTTAGAACAATTAGGGATACATCAGCAGAAATATCACGCTATTGTGACCAACACTATTCACTGGTCTCCCCAAGAAAACGACTGAAAGACTCCTCATTCAAAACTCTGCAGCTAGACTACTAACCAATACCAAAAGGAGGGAACACATTAGTCCTGTCTTAGCTACTCTACACCGGCTTCCTGTAACTTTTAGAATTGATTTTAAGGTGCTTTTCCTCACATACAAAGCTCTAAATGGACAAGGACCCAGCTACATTGCTGACTCTCTAATAAACTACACACCCGCCAGAACACTGCGATCATCAGATGCAGGTCTATTAGAGGTCACCAGAAAGAGTCAGAAGAAGATCGGTGATGCAGCCTTTGTAAACTACGCCCCAAAACTGTGGAACACGTTACCCAACAATATTAGGGAAGCCAATACATTAGACATTAGGCAGCTTAAAACCTATCTCTTTACCAAAGCATTACATTTTTACTGACTTTACACTATTATACTGCACTATTTCTCTGTGATTGACATTGCACTATTTCTCTAATGTTTTATTATTCTCTTTTATTTTATATATCCGAGGCTGGACATCCGTATTTGTCAATTACTGTTTTCCCACAGATGGGCGGGAGGTTTTGGGACCGTGAGCAGGAAATGTGAAAGTCTTTACAGACCAAGTCTTGGTGTCTTTATTTTGTATTATTTTTATTCCCTAAATTTTTTTCTCTTATTACTTTATTTTATTATTCATAATTGTACTGTCTATTCTATTCTACTATTTTATTGCACTGCACTATTTTACTTTTGTCTATTACTTTTTATTACAGGTTCGGAACTGTCAGGTATTCAACTGTGTGGGTATCAAGCAAGAAAGAATGTCAGACTTTAAAACTGTGTAGAACCCAGGCCTAGAACTGCGCCCTGAGAGAGGGAACTGCGCCCTGAGAGGGAGGTTTGCCCTGAGGGGTCAAAGTGGGTATCAAACAAGATGGAAGACTTTGAACTGTTGAACAGTAGTCTAGAACTATTTTATTGCACTGTAGACAACTGTGATTTTATATGTCTGCACTTTGTGCTAATTTCATTCTATTCTACTAAAACTGAATCAAACCATGAACAAGGTGGCCTGTTGGGATGTTAGATCCTAATGTGAAAAACTGTGATTTTATATGTCTGCACTTTATGTGCTCATTTTACCCTTGCTATTATTTGACTTATTTTAACTTTTATTTCTACGCCCCACTATCCGCTGGGTGCATACTATGACCTTTATCATGTTTTGTAACAGATTACAGAAATTCAAGAAGCCTATTGGAACGTGAGGCTCTGATATGATTTTGATTAATATATCTGCATATTTTATCCCACTTTATGCTTTGCTCTTGCTGCTTGTTTTACACTGATTTGATGTCTTATTTCTTACTGATGTAAAGCACTTTGAACTGCAATCCCCTGTATGAAAGGTGCTATACAAATAAAGTTATTAATGGTTAGAGAAGCAGGCTTTTGACTGGAAGGTCGCCAGTTCGATCCCCTGGGAAAGTGAATGAATAACTCTTTCGTCCCTCAATACCAACTGCTGAGGTGCCCTGAGCAAGGCACTTAACCCCCTACTGCTCCAACAGTGTCAGACTGGTTGTAAAATAAATATATATATATATTAATGAAACCTGCTTTTTATTTTAGTGCAAGTTCCTGGTATGATCTTCAGCATCAGCTGACCTATGGACTATGGTTGTGTACTTGATTTATTTTGATTGCAAATCGATTTTCAGCTTATGCTGATGATCATACCAAGTCAAAAGGCTGTTTTATGTTTGACCTCATGTAGCCTCTGATAGGCTGCTGTGGCCACATGATGTGTCTCTCCATGCTGGCAATTGGCTGCTGGCAAGCGGGGTCTCTATTAGGAGATTTTGAAAAAAAACAAGGAAACTATAAAAGAAGAAAGGGTCATCACATCAGAATACCAGCGTTCTAGGCTCTGCTTGGTGCCAGTTCTATTGAAGCCTGTATTAAAGTTCTAAATATACAAGCTATCTGAAGAAATATACAATAATATCAAACGTTAGCTAGTTAACAATGCAAAAAATGGCCATTGATTCTGACATTCGTGGTAATAACCTGTTTAAATGACGGGTCATTAACAAGGAGACTGCTGATCCCATTCAACTCAATGTCGGCTGAAATGAAAGCTTCCACACGTGTGTTCACACACTATACAGTGATGTGTTGACCCTTCTTTTATAGTTTCCTTTGAAAACCCTGGAAGCCTAACCAAAGAAACTATAAAAGAAAGAAAGGTGATCTCGCCACTGTGTAGTGCGTGAACACACGTTGGTGCGTGGAAGCTTTCAGTTCAGCCGACATTGAGTTGAATGGGATCGTTTATGACTGTCATTTAAACATGCTATTATTATCGCAAATTGTTGCATTGTTAACTAACGTTTGACATATTGGTTGATGTGTATTTCTTCAGAAAGCCGGTATATTTTTTATATTATTTACATCTCCCATAGGCTTCAATAGAACTGGCACCAAAGTCAGGCACAAAGCAGAGCATAGAACGCTGGTATTCTGACGTGAAGACCCTTCCTTCTTTTATAGTCTCCTTGACCCTAACCTAGAAGTCGTGTTGGCAGAGAATCAAGGAAACTAAACTTTTATAGTTTCCTTGCCAGAGATCAGGAACACAGTGGTGTATTGTTTTGGATTTATTGAGCATGTTCAGTGCTAGGCTCACACTGCCTAAATGCAGCACTGAACGGCACAGGAAGTCCTTCATTCCAACAGCCATCAGACTATACAATGCATCACTGTGCCTCACTGCATCACTGAGCACAGAGTGACAGTTACCATCTTCCTGGACTGTGCAATATTACACCTACTGTAGACTTCAGTATATTTTTACTGTATTTATTTACTGTATATTTTATTCTATTTTTATTCTATTCTTATCTTAGGCAATTTGATTTGTTTTGTTATTCTTATTCGTGACCTGTTCTGTCTAAATCAGTGGTTCTCAAACTGTGGTATGCGTACCACTAGTGGTACTTGGTGCTACTGCTGGTGCTACTTGAAAACATTTACAAAAAAAATTTAATTATAATTTTTTATTTATTTATTTTGCAGTCAGGCCACTGAACTTAGAAGCAGGCCAGGCCAGTGTTTCTGGTTGCGGCGGCGCGATAGTTAGATAACCTAAGTGGGGAACAACCAGGAGATCACTGTGACAGGGAGTAATGCAGTCTAAACAGTCATAAATCTTTCATTCAACTTCAGCCCTGATCATAACCATTTATTTTTTTCGATTTTTTTGTAATGTCAGATAACAAATAAAATACTCCCACTTTTCTGAAAAGAGTTAGTGTTAAATCTGACATTACAAAAAATCCATCAAAATCTGTGTTGTTGCTAATCATTTACACATGCCTAGCCTGTAATAACCCCCCCCCCCCCAGAAAAATGTACTTTGCATTTGATATATTGAAAATATTTTACTTGTTTGTGTGTTTTTTTTAACAATAATTTGTGATGCCATCACACAAACTGGCATTTAAAGGGTACATATTAAAAGATTTATTGAATATGTGTTTTCTTTTCTTTTTTACAATAACTTGTGATGCCCATCACAAACACTGGCATTTAAAGGGTAAAATCTCAAGAATTCCTGCACCAGAATGCAGGAAATTAAGTTTTTGTAACAAAATAATTGTGTGTGTGTGCGTGTGAGAGAGAGAGAGAGAGAATGAAGGACAATTGCTTGCTGTGTAAGAGAGAGAGCGAGAATTAAGTACATTTGCTGAAATACAGTTGTTCTTAATTTTCTCACTTGCTATGTGAGAATGTTAGTTATTATGTTCTCAATGCCCCTTGCATTGTATGAGTTGTGTGGAAGTGTTTGCTAGTTCTAGTGCTACCCCTTTGTACATTGTGGCTGTGTCTGACAAAAGTTAACAATAAATAATGGTATTAGGAATACATTTGCCTCCTGCGTGAACTTTGCATAGCTGAATAGACTGTATTTTAACGCCGATCATATGGTGGTACTTGGAGAGCCAGCTACGTTCTCAGGTGGTACTTGGTGTAAAACGTTTGAGAACCACTGGTCTAAATGTTTCATGTTGAGCGATTTGCAGTGTCAAATTTCCCTCTGGATAATAAAAGTATTTCTATTCTATTCCATTGACTTAAAATCAGCACGAAAGCTACAATCTGCTTAACTTAAAGCTACCATTCTTCCTGACGGCGTACAGCAGAAGAAAACAAACGGACCTATTAAACAACCTCACGGTTAACGTTAGTCATTGTTCAGAGAGTCGACTACACCACGGTTGCCTTTCTCTGAGAGTCTCGTCAGGCTGGTAAACAAAGAAATATAGGTTACTGTCGGCCTCACCACTTTGCCACAGTAAACATTGCTTTTGTTCATCTAATGAGCACATCTGATCTGTTGAGCACTTCTGCCACTTTTCCATACAGACTGGGCCTTGCTCAGAGTTAACTGGTATGCTAATGCTATAGGCTACTTTGCTGGTTCTGTTTACTGGAAGTAGCATGTTGCTGCAGCTTCAGCACCCTAGTTTTTCGCGACAACACCAGCTACTGAATTGGATAACCAAGGACCACATTATTAACATGGACGACAATCAGAGTGTGATTCATAATGTGAATCACTACCCACTTTTAAAACCACTCTCAAGGAGCACCTACGGGAGACGGCAATTTGAAACTGGCCCCTGTAAATGTCCTAACCCAACCCCCTCCAATGTACAGTAAATGTCCTAACCCAACCCCCTCCAATGTACAGTAAATGTCCTAACCCAGTAATACACAAGACCCTCTTCTTGGACCAAGTAAGGTTTCGTCGATAATCCAATGTACAGTTACCCCCACCCGCCTAAATATTATTATAATAGAAATACCATTACTATATAATGCCACAAAATGCTACAATAATGGGGAAGAGGGTGCAATGTAGTAAGCATCAAATGGTCAAATCTGTGCTAAAAGCGAGCATTTTTGGTGGACGTTCTTTGACCAGCACACTTGCCCCAATACATTATATTACTGCCCAGTTTGTGGCAGCCAGCTGAAGCTAGCTTGCTCAATACTGGATACTTTTAAATATTGTATCAGTCTGTTAGACTCCAAATGATAGAAGAATAAGGTCCAGGTTAAAGAATATTTGCGTTATCTTTAAAATATTGTTTCTTCTTTCCTTTCTCTCTCCATGTCCAACTCAGATATCTGCCCTGTCCCTCCATCTCACAACAAACAGAAGAACATGGACAAACCAGGACATTGCTACACTAACCAGTATGGCAAGACCATTACTACAAAGAAAGACGAGAAACTACACCCGCACGTTCGTACAGAAGAGAAGCACTGTCACTGTGAACAATGTGGAAATGGTTCCAACGAGTCGAGTCGGCTACTGAAACGCAGAAGGGTTCACACAGGAGAGAAGCTGTATCATTGTGACCCGTGTGGGAAGAACTTCGCCACCAGTGGGAATTTAAAAAGACACCGTCACTTGAAGACCAACTCCTGTGACCAGTGTGGAAAGTGTTTCAAAGATTTGAAGCAACATCAGAGCATTCATACAGGAGAGAAACCTTACAATTGTGACCGGTGTGGTAAATGCTTCAGCCAGATAGGAGATTTAAAGAAACATCAGCGCATTCATACAGGAGATAGACCTTACAGATGTGACCAGTGTGGTAAATGCCTCTTGAGGTTAGGTGATTTAAAGGTACACCAGCGGATTCATACAGGAGAGAAACCTTTCAAATGTGACCAGTGTGGTAAACACTTCAGCCAGTTAGGAGTTTTAAAGAACCATCAGCATACGCATGATGGAGAAAGACCTCATAAATGTGACTAGTGTGAAATGAGATTCAGTCGCGTAGGAGCATTGAAGCGACACCGGTTTCTTCATACGGCAGATAAGCCCCATCGTTGTGACCAGTGTGGTAAATGCTTCAAGCTACGAGAACACTTAAAGGTACATACGCTTTTTCATATAGGAAATAAGCCTTACAATTGTGACCTGTGTGCTAAAAGCTTCAGTCTAGCTGCACATTTAAAAACACACCAGCACATTCATACAGGAGAGAAACCTTACAAATGTGACCAATGCGGGAAGCGTTTCAATCAGTCGTCTAACTTAGACCGACACCGGCATACTCATAGAGGTAAGAAACCTCACAAATGTCACCAGTGTAGGAAGTGTTTCCATCACTCGTATCATTTAAAGCGACACCTGCATACTCATACAGGAGTGACTCCTCACAAATGTGACCAGTGTGGGAAGTGTTTCCGTGACTCGTATCATTTAAAGCGACACCTGCAAACTCATACAGGAGCGACTCCTCACAAATGTGACCAGTGTGGGAAGTGTTTCCGTGACTCGTATAATTTAAAGCGACACCAGTGTACACATACAGGAGAGAAACCTTACAATGTGACGAGTGTGGCAAATGCTTCAACCAGTTAGAACAATTAGGGATACATCAGCAGAAATATCACGCTATTGTGACCAACACTATTCACTGGTCTCCCCAAGAAAACGACTGAAAGACTCCTCATTCAAAACTCTGCAGCTAGACTACTAACCAATACCAAAAGGAGGGAACACATTAGTCCTGTCTTAGCTACTCTACACCGGCTTCCTGTAACTTTTAGAATTGATTTTAAGGTGCTTTTCCTCACATACAAAGCTCTAAATGGACAAGGACCCAGCTACATTGCTGACTCTCTAATAAACTACACACCCGCCAGAACACTGCGATCATCAGATGCAGGTCTATTAGAGGTCACCAGAAAGAGTCAGAAGAAGATCGGTGATGCAGCCTTTGTAAACTACGCCCCAAAACTGTGGAACACGTTACCCAACAATATTAGGGAAGCCAATACATTAGACATTAGGCAGCTTAAAACCTATCTCTTTACCAAAGCATTACATTTTTACTGACTTTACACTATTATACTGCACTATTTCTCTGTGATTGACATTGCACTATTTCTCTAATGTTTTATTATTCTCGTTTATTTTATATATCCGAGGCTGGACATCCGTATTTGTCAATTACTGTTTTCCCACAGATGGGCGGGAGGTTTTGGGACCGTGAGCAGGAAATGTGAAAGTCTTTACAGACCAAGTCTTGGTGTCTTTATTTTGTATTATTTTTATTCCCTAAATTTTTTTCTCTTATTACTTTATTTTATTATTCATAATTGTACTGTCTATTCTATTCTACTATTTTATTGCACTGCACTATTTTACTTTTGTCTATTACTTTTTATTACAGGTTCGGAACTGTCAGGTATTCAACTGTGTGGGTATCAAGCAAGAAAGAATGTCAGACTTTAAAACTGTGTAGAACCCAGGCCTAGAACTGCGCCCTGAGAGAGGGAACTGCGCCCTGAGAGGGAGGTTTGCCCTGAGGGGTCAAAGTGGGTATCAAACAAGATGGAAGACTTTGAACTGTTGAACAGTAGTTTAGAACTATTTTATTGCACTGTAGACAACTGTGATTTTATATGTCTGCACTTTGTGCTAATTTCATTCTATTCTACTAAAACTGAATCAAACCATGAACAAGGTGGCCTGTTGGGATGTTAGATCCTAATGTGAAAAACTGTGATTTTATATGTCTGCACTTTATGTGCTCATTTTACCCTTGCTATTATTTGACTTATTTTAACTTTTATTTCTACGCCCCACTATCCGCTGGGTGCATACTATGACCTTTATCATGTTTTGTAACAGATTACAGAAATTCAAGAAGCCTATTGGAACGTGAGGCTCTGATATGATTTTGATTAATATATCTGCATATTTTATCCCACTTTATGCTTTGCTCTTGCTGCTTGTTTTACACTGATTTGATGTCTTATTTCTTACTGATGTAAAGCACTTTGAACTGCAATCCCCTGTATGAAAGGTGCTATACAAATAAAGTTATTAATGGTTAGAGAAGCAGGCTTTTGACTGGAAGGTCGCCAGTTCGATCCCCTGGGAAAGTGAATGAATAACTCTTTCGTCCCTCAATACCAACTGCTGAGGTGCCCTGAGCAAGGCACTTAACCCCCTACTGCTCCAACAGTGTCAGACTGGTTGTAAAATAAATATATATATATATTAATGAAACCTGCTTTTTATTTTAGTGCAAGTTCCTGGTATGATCTTCAGCATCAGCTGACCTATGGACTATGGTTGTGTACTTGATTTATTTTGATTGCAAATCGATTTTCAGCTTATGCTGATGATCATACCAAGTCAAAAGGCTGTTTTATGTTTGACCTCATGTAGCCTCTGATAGGCTGCTGTGGCCACATGATGTGTCTCTCCATGCTGGCAATTGGCTGCTGGCAAGCGGGGTCTCTATTAGGAGATTTTGAAAAAAAACAAGGAAACTATAAAAGAAGAAAGGGTCATCACATCAGAATACCAGCGTTCTAGGCTCTGCTTGGTGCCAGTTCTATTGAAGCCTGTATTAAAGTTCTAAATATACAAGCTATCTGAAGAAATATACAATAATATCAAACGTTAGCTAGTTAACAATGCAAAAAATGGCCATTGATTCTGACATTCGTGGTAATAACCTGTTTAAATGACGGGTCATTAACAAGGAGACTGCTGATCCCATTCAACTCAATGTCGGCTGAAATGAAAGCTTCCACACGTGTGTTCACACACTATACAGTGATGTGTTGACCCTTCTTTTATAGTTTCCTTTGAAAACCCTGGAAGCCTAACCAAAGAAACTATAAAAGAAAGAAAGGTGATCTCGCCACTGTGTAGTGCGTGAACACACGTTGGTGCGTGGAAGCTTTCAGTTCAGCCGACATTGAGTTGAATGGGATCGTTTATGACTGTCATTTAAACATGCTATTATTATCGCAAATTGTTGCATTGTTAACTAACGTTTGACATATTGGTTGATGTGTATTTCTTCAGAAAGCCGGTATATTTTTTATATTATTTACATCTCCCATAGGCTTCAATAGAACTGGCACCAAAGTCAGGCACAAAGCAGAGCATAGAACGCTGGTATTCTGACGTGAAGACCCTTCCTTCTTTTATAGTCTCCTTGACCCTAACCTAGAAGTCGTGTTGGCAGAGAATCAAGGAAACTAAACTTTTATAGTTTCCTTGCCAGAGATCAGGAACACAGTGGTGTATTGTTTTGGATTTATTGAGCATAGCTTTCTACAAAAACCTAGGGGTCCGCAAGGACGACTTCAAGCTGGAAACGGTAACAACAGATGAGGTACTCAATAAACTGAGCGCCCTCCAACCTAACAAGGCCACTGGCCATGACAACATCCCCTCCAAATTCCTCAGAGACTCAGCAGCCGCCATCACACCAATCATCACACACATAATAAACCTCTCCATAAAACAGGGACACGTCCCCAAGGACTTCAAAATTGCGAGGGTGACCCCTCTGCACAAAAAGGGCAGCAAATTAGACCCAGGCAACTACCGCCCTGTTTCTATTCTCACCTCCATCTCGAAAGTCATGGAAAAAATAGTCTACGAACAGGTCGAAAAGTACCTAGCGGAAAAAAATCTAATCTACGAATTCCAATCTGGCTTCAGAACATCCCACTCCACTGACACATGCCTTCTCTATTTGAATGACCACATCAAACAAGAGGTGGACGCAGGCAAATACTGCGGCATGGTCATGCTGGACCTACAAAAGGCCTTTGACACGGTCAATCACTCCATTCTGATTGACAAGCTAAAAGCAATTGGTTTTGATAGTCTATCAGTGAGCTGGATGCAATCCTACCTTGAGGGGAGGGAACAGATGGTGGAGGTAAACGGTACCCTATCCCCCCCCCTCACAGTGAGCTGTGGTGTTCCACAAGGAAGCATACTAGGACCGCTACTGTTCCTAATTTATGCAAATGACATGTCGTCAGCTTGTGACTGCAACTTGTTCCTGTTTGCGGACGACTCAGCCCTGCTGGTCTCTGACAAGAACAAGTTACAGGTTGAAAAAACCCTCAGCTCGGAACTAGGCAGAATCTGCATATGGCTCGCTGATAACAAACTATCATTACACATGGGCAAAACAGAGTCCATTCTCTTCGGTTCAAATAACAAACTCAGCAAGACCGACGGCTTCTCAGTTACAGTGGGTGACAATATTGTCACAAGGAAAGATGAAATTACCTACCTGGGGTCCATCCTAGAGGCTAATCTCTCCTGTGACAAAATGGCATCCAATGTAATAAAAAAAGTCAACCAACGAACTCGATTCTTGTACCGGATCTCCTCTCTGGTAAACAAGAACACCCTGAAGACTCTGGCAGGAGCACTCATTCAGGGGTACTACGACTATGCTTGCACCTCATGGTACCAAAGCACCTCAAAGGCGCTAAAAACAAAATTACAAACATCTCAAAACAAACTGGTCAGACTACTGCTTGACCTTACTCCTAGAACCCACCTCACCCCTGCCCACTTCGACAACCTAGGATGGCTTAGAGTAGACGACAGAGTACAACAACTTGCAATGGGCCTGGTCTACAAGATACACTACACGACCAAGGTACCCATGTACATGTCAAAATACTTCCCAAAGGTCAGTGAATACCACGATCACAACACCAGAGGGAGCTCCACAAATCATGTCAAACCCAGATTCGGCTCAAATAAGGGACTAAACACGTTTCGCAATTATGCCACATCAATGTGGAACGCCCTACCCAAAGCTGTAAAGGAATGTGGATCACTACCCACTTTCAAAACCTCTCTCAAGGGACACCTACGGGAGACTGCAATTCAACACTGGCCCCTGTAAATATCCTAACCCAATCATTCCAACCCCCTCCAATGTACAGTCATTTACCTAGTATGGTTTTGTCAATAGTTCAATGTACAATTGTGTTTGTTTGTACAGTGTCTCCTCCCCCCCCCCCCTCAATGTACAGAGTTACTTGTTTATACAGTATGCCCCCCGCCCCCCCAACCACCTCCAATGTAAATTACCCAGTATGGTTGTCAATATCCCAATGTACCCAACCCCCCCCACCCAACCTCCAATGTACAGTTTCTACGTCAAATGTATATACTCCCTTTTCTTGACTCCTTCTGTATCACAAACAGTACTGTATTTGCAAATCTGGTATGTCATAAATGTATAGATGTAGCAGTACTGACTATCTGTATGTCATGTATGTCATATATGTCTATATGAATTGAAAATGGGGGACCCTGATGGAAACAAGACAAACGTCTTTCTCAGGTCTGCATCCCCTTAACAATTGTATGTATTGAGCCGTACTGTATTGTACCCATTCTGCAATCTGTTAAATAAAGTTTTCATTCATTCATTCATTCATGTTCAGTGCTAGGCTCACACTGCCTAAATGCAGCACTGAACGGCACAGGAAGTCCTTCATTCCAACAGCCATCAGACTATACAATGCATCACTGTGCCTCACTGCATCACTGAGCACAGAGTGACAGTTACCATCTTCCTGGACTGTGCAATATTACACCTACTGTAGACTTCAGTATATTTTTACTGTATTTATTTACTGTATATTTTATTCTATTTTTATTCTATTCTTATCTTAGGCAATTTGATTTGTTTTGTTATTCTTATTCGTGACCTGTTCTGTCTAAATCAGTGGTTCTCAAACTGTGGTATGCGTACCACTAGTGGTACTTGGTGCTACTGCTGGTGCTACTTGAAAACATTTACAAAAAAAATTTAATTATAATTTTTTATTTATTTATTTTGCAGTCAGGCCACTGAACTTAGAAGCAGGCCAGGCCAGTGTTTCTGGTTGCGACGGCGCGATAGTTAGATAACCTAAGTGGGGAACAACCAGGAGATCACTGTGACAGGGAGTAATGCAGTCTAAACAGTCATAAATCTTTCATTCAACTTCAGCCCTGATCATAACCATTTATTTTTTTCGATTTTTTTGTAATGTCAGATAACAAATAAAATACTCCCACTTTTCTGAAAAGAGTTAGTGTTAAATCTGACATTACAAAAAATCCATCAAAATCTGTGTTGTTGCTAATCATTTACACATGCCTAGCCTGTAATAACCCCCCCCCCCCCCCCAGAAAAATGTACTTTGCATTTGATATATTGAAAATATTTTACTTGTTTGTGTGTTTTTTTTAACAATAATTTGTGATGCCATCACACAAACTGGCATTTAAAGGGTACATATTAAAAGATTTATTGAATATGTGTTTTCTTTTCTTTTTTACAATAACTTGTGATGCCCATCACAAACACTGGCATTTAAAGGGTAAAATCTCAAGAATTCCTGCACCAGAATGCAGGAAATTAAGTTTTTGTAACAAAATAATTGTGTGTGTGTGCGTGTGAGAGAGAGAGAGAGAATGAAGGACAATTGCTTGCTGTGTAAGAGAGAGAGCGAGAATTAAGTACATTTGCTGAAATACAGTTGTTCTTAATTTTCTCACTTGCTATGTGAGAATGTTAGTTATTATGTTCTCAATGCCCCTTGCATTGTATGAGTTGTGTGGAAGTGTTTGCTAGTTCTAGTGCTACCCCTTTGTACATTGTGGCTGTGTCTGACAAAAGTTAACAATAAATAATGGTATTAGGAATACATTTGCCTCCTGCGTGAACTTTGCATAGCTGAATAGACTGTATTTTAACGCCGATCATATGGTGGTACTTGGAGAGCCAGCTACGTTCTCAGGTGGTACTTGGTGTAAAACGTTTGAGAACCACTGGTCTAAATGTTTCATGTTGAGCGATTTGCAGTGTCAAATTTCCCTCTGGATAATAAAAGTATTTCTATTCTATTCCATTGACTTAAAATCAGCACGAAAGCTACAATCTGCTTAACTTAAAGCTACCATTCTTCCTGACGGCGTACAGCAGAAGAAAACAAACGGACCTATTAAACAACCTCACGGTTAACGTTAGTCATTGTTCAGAGAGTCGACTACACCACGGTTGCCTTTCTCTGAGAGTCTCGTCAGGCTGGTAAACAAAGAAATATAGGTTACTGTCGGCCTCACCACTTTGCCACAGTAAACATTGCTTTTGTTCATCTAATGAGCACATCTGATCTGTTGAGCACTTCTGCCACTTTTCCATACAGACTGGGCCTTGCTCAGAGTTAACTGGTATGCTAATGCTATAGGATACTTTGCTGGTTCTGTTTACTGGAAGTAGCATGTTGCTGCAGCTTCAGCACCCTAGTTTTTCGCGACAACACCAGCTACTGAATTGGATAACCAAGGACCACATTATTAACATGGACGACAATCAGAGTGTGATTCATAATGTGAATCACTACCCACTTTTAAAACCACTCTCAAGGAGCACCTACGGGAGACGGCAATTTGAAACTGGCCCCTGTAAATGTCCTAACCCAACCCCCTCCAATGTACAGTAAATGTCCTAACCCAACCCCCTCCAATGTACAGTAAATGTCCTAACCCAGTAATACACAAGACCCTCTTCTTGGACCAAGTAAGGTTTCGTCGATAATCCAATGTACAGTTACCCCCACCCGCCTACCCACCCCCCCCCCCCCCAGAATCTCAGAATGATTTCCTATGGTAACCCAGAGGTCCGTGTGACTGAAATGAATAAAACAATTTAATAAAAGAAAACCCGACTATACTCGGGTATGGCGCCTAACCGCTGGCGAGATAACCCGACTATCCTCGGGTCTGGCGTCCAATGAGTTAAAGGTTAATCAACAAAAATAAAGTAAAGTGTAGCTCACGCTCTGCACATCCTTTAGCACTCTGCTCACTCACACTCTGCACACTCACTCTGCACACTCAGGGCCCTGGTCCACCTATCAAATTTTTATGGCCGCAAGCGTCTTTTGTCAATTGTTCCCAATGAGGACAGAGCGTATGCGGCCGCATGCTGCCGCCTATAGGAAATGCGCTGCAGTCGGCTTCTTTTTTCAGCGCCTTTCAGTTTTTTTGTGCGGCCGCTCCCAGCGTTTAAAGTTGAAACTTTCTGAACTTTTCAGAGCGATGCGCTGGGCGTCTTTTCAGACAACCAATCACAGCCAGTCATATCTACCACTCTGTTTGTAACCTGACACCGGAGTTGCCTGCCTGCCTGCCTGCCTACAAGAGACGGGCCATTGAGATTCGCGACAAAGCACAAATACACTAATAACTACACGAATACACTAATAAAAAGCAAAGGGCGAACTATGGTGTCAGGCAATAACTATATATATAATTAATATACAATAAAGTGTATTAAAATATGCTATATGTGCAAAACCGCGGCAGTAAAATACGATAAAAGTTATTATTACAAGATGGCTGTCATGTAGTTGTCACTAGAGTTTTTTCTCTCTCGTCATCAGGTAGGTTGGTGACTGACAGCTCGTTGCCATAGCTACAAAAGGCTCGCACTTCATTTGTTTTTCTCACCGCAAGCGCTCCACCCCAGCACTACCGGCGCACTGCCAGCGTTTTTCAGCTGGAAATGTGAGCTAGGTGGACGCATGCCCTCACTCTGCACACTCACACTCTGCCCATACTCTCACTCTGCACATCATTTAGCACATCCCTCAGCAGCATAGCAGAAGAGAAAGGACAGGACACATGGAAAATCACACTCTGAAATGTTTCCTAATGTAGATCCATATGTGACAGATGCAGACACTTAGTTCTGGAGGCACTATTCTAAACTACCCATGGCTGGTTGTCTATGACTGAGAATCATTCTATAACCTAATGTTGTTATCCGTATATAAATATAGTCAGAACTATTCAGAGCGCATTCAGACCAAACAGCCAATGACTAATGCTATACGGCACAGTGGTTTAGTGGTTAACACTGTTGCCTCACAGCAAGAACGTCCTATGGTACCAAGGTGGGATATACTTTTACTGTTTGCATACGAGGTGGCCCGCAAAAGTTCTTGATAACAATCTAGTGGTCCGGATAAACAAAAAGTTTGGGAACCACTGCTATAGACCACCGCAACACTTCTGGGATTCTGAAATCATGGGGGAGAGAGCGGGGTGAGAAAATGAATGAATGTGGATGAGAGCCTCGACATTAAGTGGTTGTAGACTATCTATGGCTGTGGGGGTGCTGGAGACATGATCTAGGACGGTTCATCAATCTGTGCATGCATAGTTCGGGAGTAGGTGCGGAAAAGTGACTATAGCCTGGCCGAGAAAGTGCCGATCGACTTGGAATTGGTTGCGTCGTATTCAGGAGACTCAGGCGCAGGGCTTGACATTAACACCCGCCAAATGCGGGTATAATTCGGCAGTGGCGGGTAACTCCGTAATTCTACCCTGTGACCTTTTTTCGATGGAAAAAAAATATTGTAGTCTACATAAGGCATCTGCAATAATTAAGTCAATCCAGGTGATACTACTTAATACTACAACTCTGACGAGAACTGGGTGGGCACAGTGTGCTCATTCATTGGCCCATCCACTTCGCCCTGTCGCGTGCGTCGTGTTGCCTCCGTGTGATTCCATACACTGGCTTCCTATTCAAGCCCGATCTGACTTTAAAGTGCTACTCCTCATCTACAAAATTTTAAATGGCCTTGCACCGCTCTATCTATCCAATCTCATCTCCCGATACTCGCCCGCTCGTGCTCTGCGCTCACAAAATGCAGGGCTTCTATCGATTCCTAGTGTTAAAAAGAAATCCGCCGGCCACAGAGCCTTTGTCTACCGCGCTCCCTACCTGTGGAACAAATTACCTGCCGTTGTCAGGGGCGCCTGCTCTGTCAAAGCTTTTAAATCCCTGCTTAAGACCCATCTTTTCTCTCTCTCCTTCAACCTACCCTGATCTCACCTGGTCGGGGACTGACCTTTAGATTAATCTGTCTAGTTTAGTTAGGATGTCTATTTTCTCCCATGTCTGCTTTTCTGCAGAGAACCTTTTAACCTCTGTCTCTGTCTCTGTTTATGTTTAGCAGGCGATTGTTTTTCCGGAGATATGAAACACGACTCAGTCCACTCCTCCAGATGGGCTACCTAGGGCTGGACAATGAATCACATTTTATTTTCAATTACGAAACAAAAAACGATTATGAAAACAAGATAATCAACTTTTAGCCAGGTCATGTCTTTAAGTCAGGTTATGTTTTTAAGCCAGGTCATGTTTTTGTTTCTCAGTTGAATTATATTTCAAGTTGAAAGAAATCGATTGTTAAGTTCCACTCCTTTGGGTCGGTACCGACCCCAAAATGACAAACAAATGATGGACTTACGCTCTTGACCTACTTTACGTGTGTTCTTCGCCTTACAAGCGCAAGTATAATTCTAAATCTGTAACCTACCGTTGCTTGCTCTAATAATAATAAATCCCTCTAACTAGAACTTTATGTGTCATTGCCGTATTCTTGTGTGGGTGTTCACCAGATATATTCATGTACTGTATGGCCAGTAATTAAAGTACATAACTAAGTAGTGGTTTAATAATACCATACTCTCAATACAGTCAGGGAATTGTACCCCTCAGTTACAATTGGTCCTTCGAGCCGGAGGGTATCAGTATAATATCTAATATAATATTGATATTAACCATGGCCAGCGGTGAACACTCCCCAAGCGGCTCTCCCAAGCTAGAACGCCCGCAGCGCAGACGTCAGCCACCTCCCTATCTAGAGGAATACGCTGTCAGTCTAATACCTAGCTGATCCAATGTACAGTTTCTACGTCAAATGTATATACTCCCTTTTCTTGACTCCTTCTGTATCACAAACAGTACTGTATTTGCAAATCTGGTATGTCATAAATGTATAGATGTAGCAGTACTGACTATCTGTATGTCATGTATGTCATATATGTCTATATGAATTGAAAATGGGGGACCCTGATGGAAACAAGACAAACGTCTTTCTCAGGTCTGCATCCCCTTAACAATTGTATGTATTGAGCCGTACTGTATTGTACCCATTCTGCAATCTGTTAAATAAAGTTTTCATTCATTCATTCATTCATTTCATTCATTCAGCTTTAAACAGACGTTAAATGCGGATAAAGCGGATAGTCAAAGCATGTCAAATCCTACCGACCAGGCGACCCTGCCAGTAGAGACCCTAGTGGGTTCTAACGAAACTGACCAAGCTCACGGGGGGGACCAGGGGGGACATGACATGACTATACCCCCAGACAACGTCAACGGGATGGTCCCCGGAGAGCTCCAGGATAAAGACAGCGCTCCAGGGACAGAACCCGACACACCACCAGAAGAGAAGCGCGCCCAGGAGATGGACCTCGGGGCGCGCCCAGAGAACAGATCTCCAACGAGCACTGTCAGAAGCTGATCACCTCCGTCAGTGTCATCCCCCAGCGAAGCGGACCAGATGCTGGCGCAGGCATTCATCGCCACCCTGGCAGCCTCCACTGAACGCGATCGACTTCAAGCACAGATGCTTAGTGAGCGCGAACACTCTACCATGGAAAGAGAACGCCTTCAGGCTCAACAGACGAGCGAGCGCGAACAAGCTGCAGACCAACGAGAGCGCCTTCGCGCGCAACTCCAAGCGCAAGCCCTTAGTGAGCGCGAACACTCTGCAACCGAGCGAGAGCGCTTCCAGGCGCAACAAAGGAGTGAAGACGACCGCATAAGACTGGAGACCAGACGCCTTCAGACGGAAGAGAACATTGAAAGAGGCCGCGCCGATGCACAGCGCGCCGCCGCCAATGCACAGCGCGACGCCGCCCATGCCAGCGCCAATGCACAGTGCAACGCCGCCAATGCACAGCGCGACGCCGCTCATGCCAGCGTCAATGCACAGCGCGCCGCCGCCAATGCCCAGCGCGAAGCAGAGCGCGACGCCACCCATGCCCAGCGCGAAGCAGAGCACGACCGGCTGCAGGCGCAGATGATAGAACAATTGATTGCCATGGCGACACCCCCTCTCTCCGCACGGAGCTCCCGGAGATCATCACGACAAGGGTCTAGGGCACATTCCCCTACCCGACGAAGCGACCCGGCACCCAGCCAACAAGAGGATCCTGTCTACGTCTCCGACCCCCCTCCCCGACCGGTCCATACGAGACCCAGCCACCGGGAAGAACCGGCCTACGTCGCCGAGAGACTGACTAGAAGACTCCAGGACCTAGAAGAGGAAGAGGAAGAGGAGGAATGTCAAGCCCACCAGCAGCAACGTACTCTGGACCAGGAGGCCCAGTACAGCCCCGACCAGCAGCAACGTACTCTGGACCAGGAGGCCCAGTACAGCCCCGACGTCAGCCCCGAGTCACTGCACTACAAACCCCCGACCCAACTCACGGGTGAGTTTGACGTACAGTCAGCACCGAGGAACAGCACCTGGGTACCCGGCCCCTGGTACCCACCAAGTACCAACCCACGACAACACGTACGGGGAGACTCGCCCAGGAGGTCTCTTCCCCTACGCTCACCAATGTGCCAGCCATCCATGGCATCGTACCTTGGCACACCGACGTTCCCAGACTTTACGCGCGAGGACAGAGCACAGTACACGGAATTACGGATGTGCTTGGAGACTATGATGTCCGACGTCCCCGATGAGTCGTACAAATATGCCATCCTCCTCAAGCACCTCAAGGTGCCCAGAGCGCATAATATAGCGCTAGCATATTCCAACTCAAGCACCCCATACTCCGCGGCTCTAGTGGCCCTCGACCAGCGTTATGGACGCATATGGGACTACGTGATACAAGAAATAAGAGATATCGACCGCCTCCCCCCAGCCAAAGACAATAGAGCATTGGATGACCTCTCTATCAAGGTACAATCCCTAGTAGGGATGCTGGGATCCCAAAAGGAAAAATGGAGACATGAACTATATGCTAACTCTAATGTAGAACGAATACTAGAGAAGCTCCCTCCAGCCCGCCAAGAGCGCTTTCGGCGGCAGAGAGACCACCGCGACCCCAACGGCCCAGAAGCATCCCTCCTAGACCTAGCTGATTTCCTCGCCAGGGAGGTCAGCAGCCTACGACTGGACACGTTCGTGTGGAGTGGACCAAGCCCAAGAGATGGACCTCGGGGATCTAATGATAACCGCCGGTCAGCGACTGTTATGCACCAGGCCGAGTCAGTGCCGCAGCACGAGAACCACAGCAACCCCCCAACCAAGGGGGAGTGGAAGATTGAATGCCAGTACTGTGGAAAGGAACATCGGCTGTATCAATGTGACACTTTCAAGAAGCTGACCACTGACGAGGTGAGTCAGTGGATCAAAGCCAACCGCCGCTGCTTCCGCTGCGCGCGCAGCCATATGGCAGCTGAGTGCCATTTAAAGAAGAAATGCAGCAAGTGCGACGGCGCCCACTTGGAGGTCCTGCACGACATCAACAAGCGTCCGCCAGGAAACCAAAGTGGGCCCGTCACGGTGATGTATCAGGCCGAGGCGGTGGCACCACTACCGAAGATCCATAGGACCGTCCCCTGGTGTCCTGACTGCTACAGCAGACACTGGGAGTCACGGTGCTACTCGGACGACCGCGAGTCGGCACCACTACAGAAGAGCCAAGGCAACCCACCAACAGGAGTGCTCCACATAGACCAGCATAGC
Source organism: Notolepis coatsorum (assembly GCF_963971535.1). NCBI lineage: Eukaryota > Metazoa > Chordata > Actinopteri > Aulopiformes > Paralepididae > Notolepis > Notolepis coatsorum. Next base: position 85,079,867 of record NC_140165.1, on the reverse strand, counting down.
GGGACCCCCCGAGTGCTCATCAAAGTGGTCAGAGTGCTCCTGAGCTACGAGGACAAGGTCCTGGACACTTACGCCGTCCTAGACGATGGGTCTGAAAAGACTCTCCTCCTCGCATCCGCCGCAGCCCGGCTGGGTCTGCGGGGTGCCAAAGGAACAATGACAATCCGTACCATTAGAAGAGACCAGAAGACCATAAAGGGTGAAAATGTCTCCTTCAAGATAGCAGCGGTGGACCAGCCCGAGAAGCAGTATAGCATCACCAACGTCTTCACCAGCCACGACATAGGCCTGTCACAGTACACCTACCCCATCCCACAGCTGATGGCGGAGTACGTGCACCTACGTCAACTACCTATACCGCTCATCGACGGCGCCACACCGACCCTGCTCATCGGCTCCGACCACGCGGACCTCATCCTCCCAATTGAGGCGGCCCACATCGGACCCAAAGGATGCCCAGTCGCGGTTCAGACCCGACTGGCGTGGACGCTCCAGGGCCCCCTCTACGGACTTGACAGTCAACCCACGTTTACACGCTGCCTGCACACAAAGGTGAGCGACACAGGCCACTCTCTCGTACAGCCCGTTGAGAGGCTATTGACATTAGACGAGAGGCCTGTGAGAGAACCGTGGGCCCAAGAAGAGGGAGTTCCGAACTCCACCCCCCTCAGCTGCGCTCCAAGCGACGTAGCTGACCTCGAACCCAGCACCCCAACCGACTTCTTGATGGGGCGGCCGGAACCGGCCCCTCCTCAGACGGGGTACAGACCAAACAAGAGGAACAGACGGAGGATGTGGAGACACAGCCAAGCACAGCCCAGTATACCCAGGAGGGCCGACCTGCCTCACCGCTACACCCGACCCGTGGCGAGGCTGATAGAGTTGCCAAGGCTCCCTGACTCCCTTGATGACGATCATGACCCACTGACTTTGTGAATTGCCCTACTCCCCACAACAGACATTGAGTAGTTGACAAGACGATTAATCTGTCTTTGCTTTATCTAATTAGGTGCGGACTAATTAGGAGGCGGCTGTTACAAAGGGTCAGATTAAACCGAATATATATATTTATTGCTTGAGATCCCTTGTATAATATTTGTATATCGTTTGATATCCCTTGTATATTCTTTGTATATATACACGGAATATCCCTTTACCTGGGTACAAACCAGACCATAATATTCGTTCTCCTATTGGACAGCGACCCCTAGGCGCCAACGGCCATACCCCCCAATGGCAAGTTCAAAGGCAACGCCAAGGCATGTCTCAACATGTCCAGGTTTGCGCAGTAATACGAGACAGAACTGAGGTTGGCACTAGATAATTCACCTTACGTATAAATACGGCGCAGGTGGAAACAGCAGCAATTCGTTCATTACTAGTAAAGCCTTCACCACGAGACAACGTGCCGTGAAGTGGGCAACTTTGCCCCTGAATAGAGCCTTGAGAACCGTGTGCGAATATATAGCTAAAGTGTCAGAGTTTAACGCAGTACCGTCGAGTTCGACTTATTATAATGTGAAGTAATAGTCTATCATTTATAGTGTATCGTGCGGCTACCGTTCTTCAGTGACCAGCATTACCATCGGTTCGTCGTACCTATAGCTAGTGCACTTATCCAGGCTGGGCGGCCTAAACTCGTGCCACCACCCGAGGAGTCCTAGACGAGAACCGTTGGATATGTACACCGGAGAACCTACACCGGCGAATGCAGAGCCTTTTCTGGCTGGATTATATTGCTTTGGTACCGTGACTGCTGGAGCAGAGAACCGTCTACCCCACTATCGTGTGGGATCTACCCCTGTGAGGAGCATCCCTCGAGCCCGCCTCTAGGACCAGAGGCTGGCTAGCTTTCATCCATGCTGTCGGGCATACTGGATTATAGCTGTTGCTTTGTCTACGGATCAAGGGAGTACTGCACTGGCTCCTGTATCTGGAGCCTCGTTATTCCGCGTTGACCCAGACTTTGCACCCGAACATTCCTCTACCCTGCCGGCTTACAACCGGAGGGAACCCCCCAGTGTCTCCAGCTGACTACTAGTGTGCCTTACGTAATTGCTATGCTACAGGTGGCGTCAGTTATACCCATCTTACTATTCTCATGGACTTACGCTCTTGACCTACTTTACGTGTGTTCTTCGCCTTACAAGCGCAAGTATAATTCTCAATCTGTAACCTACCGTTGCTTGCTCTAATAATAATAAATCCCTCTAACTAGAACTTTATGTGTCATTGCCGTATTCTTGTGTGGGTGTTCACCAGATATATTCATGTACTGTATGGCCAGTAATTAAAGTACATAACTAAGTAGTGGTTTAATAATACCATACTCTCAATACAGTCAGGGAATTGTACCCCTCAGTTACAGTAATGTATAAGCATCTATTCTATATTCTATAATAATATTTCAAATTGCATTGGTCCGGATGGGAGAATTCAGTACTGTATCTACAGAAACTTCAGTTTTATCATCTTCCCTTTATTAATTTCCTTCGATTTTTTGTACACATGATCTCAAGAGGGTACTGAACGAGGTCAGTGTTAAATCATTGTAATCTCAATATGACCAACATAAAGTTTGGTAACACTTTATAATAACACTCAGTTATAAGACCTTTATAAGGTATTTGTAGATAATGAACTAATCATGAACAAACCATTTATATACATTCGTAAATTATTATTATTAAATCATTTATAACTATATTTGTATAACATTTACAAATTAGTTCTACATTATTTATAACTCATTATCAACATTGTTTGTACTTGATTTGTTCATCATTAAATAATGTTGTTTAATGTGTAGTAACACATTTGTAGATGCTTTGAAAAAAAAACTATACTGTACCTCCATTTATTTGTTCATGTTCAACAAATGATTTGTTAAGACATTCATAAAACATCTATAAATCATTTACAGATGCTATTGTGTGCCCTAATCTAAAGTGAAGCCTATTCATCATTAATAAATGTCTAATAGTTTGTTTATTTGTGGACTTTTATGTATACACTCAAAGCAATTACCAGACTTGTCTTTTCATGTTTAACAAATGATTTGTTAAGACATTCATAAAACATCTATAAATCATTTGCAGATGCTATTGTGTGCCCTAATCTGAAGTGAAGCCTATTCATCATAAAAAAATGTCTAATACAGTTAATTATTTGTTCACTTTTTCATCATCTGTTACAAATGTTGTAGACAGCTTTCGGATACACCCTTCTTTGTGACATCAAACAGTGACAGAATTAGGACTATAGATAAATGCAATTTTATTAACCTCCACCCGGAGCCTATTTTCAAAGAATCTGCCAAGTAAATGGAATATTGCTCCACTTCTGGTTCATTTGCATATTATTGGTATCTAGGGACATCTATGGACCTCAGTGAATGTATTCCCAGTGTCAGAAATATTGTGTCTATTACTAGGCTTGCTTAAATTGTGATGAAACAAAGGATAATATGAATTATGATTTTTCTTTGCATCTTTGACCGTGAATAACACCATGCTAATAATGACCAAACATTAAAAACTGCCACTGATCTCGTTCAGTACCTTCTTGAGATCACGTGCACAAAAAGTCTAAGAAAATTAATAAAGGGAAGATGATTAAACAGAAGGTTCTGTAGATACAGTACTGAATTCTCCCATCCGGACCAATGTATTATTATATATATACATAAATATTATTATAGAATATAGAATAGCAGGCTTATAACTTACCTTATTATAGCCAATTCGCACATTTATATATATATACATATATTATCTTTCAAATGCCCAAGTTCAATTTGGATTTAGTATCACCGGGCGTGCATAAGAACAGATAATGAAATCTACTGTAATCTACTGTTAGAGGGAACATTGCTCCTGGGTCCTAGTGCCCCCCAAGTTACACTATATGTTATGTGTGCACATGTATTTTATATGTTAAAGGTCCCATGTCTTATAAATAGCCTTTTCCATTGTTTAGCGTTGTTTTCTAGCAATTTGGGGTTGTATCAATGGGGTCTGTGTCTCTAATTCTCATTTTGGCTTATCAGTCCACTTCAAATATCACGAGATCCTCCCCCACTGAACTAAGCTATTCTGAATTTCGCGTACCTGTGACGTCCAATAATTCTCATCTGCATAACTAACGCCCCCTCTATGGTTGTAGTGCACACTCAATCATTCGCTCAACAACAGAGCGAGTGGAAATACTGACACTTCCTCAAACAGGTCGAAAATTATTAGATTTAAATAGATTTACCAACAAAAAAGGTGTTTAGCCTGCTCATACCTTAAAAGCGTGGGGCAGCACGAATAACTTGGTTCTGCTAATATATATCGTGCTTCAATTCAAACAGACGGCAACAAACGTGAAGTCAAGTCTCACTCGCGTGATACTTCCTCTACTCTGGCAATACCTGGCCAGGGTACTCCTGGGTCCTAGTGCCCCCCATGTTACACTATAATGTTATGTGTGCACATGTATTTTATATGTTAATACAATTGCATTTATCTATAGTCCTAATTCTGTCACTGTTTGATGTCACAAAGAAGGGTGTATCCGAAAGCTGTCTACAACATTTGTAACAGGTGATGAAAAAGTCAACAAATAATGAACTGTATTAGACATTTGTTAATGATGAATAGGCTTCACTTTAGATTAGGGCACACAATAGCATCTGCAAATGTTTTATAGATGTTTTATGAATGTCTTAACAAATCATTTGTTAAACATGAAAAGACAAGTCTTGTAATTGCTTTGTGTGTATTCATAAAAGTCCACAAATAAACAAACTATTAGACATTTGTTAATGATGAATAGGCTTCACTTTAGATTAGGGCACACAATAGCATCTGCAAATGATTTATAGATGTTTTATAAATGTCTTAACAAATCATTTGTTAAACATGAACAAATAAATGGAGGTACAGTATAGTTGTTTTTTCATATCCATTTTTCAAAGCATCTACAAATGTGTTACTACACATTAAACAATATTATTTAATGATGAACAAATCAAGTACAAACAATGATGATAATGAGTTATAAATAATGTAGAACTAATTTGTAAATGTTGTACAAATATAGTTATAAATGGTTTAATTATAATTTACGAATGTATATAAATGGTTTGTTCGTGATTAGTTCATTATCTACAAATACCTTATAAAGGTCTTATAACTGAGTGTTATTATAAAGTGTTACCTAAAATTTGGTCACAGTCACCTTGGTAACGGGTAAACCAGCATGTTGAAATACTGCCAGGTCTTACAACAACATGACCTTTATAATCAGCCTGAGAACGACCGTCACTACCGGTAAAATACTCACAGAATGGACACCTACCATATATGGATGCTGTTCAGAACAAGTAAATATTTGTGTTTCCAGTATGTACCTAACCCCAATTCTAGCCTTAAACCTAATCCTTACTGTTGAAATAAACATTACACATTTTCTTGTTAAGACTTCTGGGTCTTGTGATTGAGATTAAACCTATTCATCAACGTGTTCTACGCACAGATCTGTGCTTACCCTGTGCGTACGATCATTTCTAAGCAAAGAGTGGGATTCATCAATTTCAATTTGAACTTGACTCCGTGCTTACGTCTACGCACAGGTCAGAGCACACTTACCTGACGCCCAGTGGTAGAATATATTATTACAACAAGGAAATGAGCTTCTGTGCATAATAACACTGGCATGTTCTGTATGAACCGTAGTTCATTATAGTTCATTGTAAAATAGCAACAGTAGTGTAATTATGGTCAAAACCCTATAAATAGCATTTGGAATAATAGATCTTTCTCTCAGAATGAATGCAGCATGGTTTATATAGCGTTATCGGAATATACGGGGTGTAGGCTACTGACTGACTGCGCTCCGCGTAGCTTGATTGATTGATTGATTGAAAAGTTTATTAACAGATTGCAGAATGGGTACAGTACAGTACAGCTCAGTACATACAATTGTTAATTGGGGATGCAGACCAGAGAAAGACTTTCGTCTTGTTTACATCAGGGTCCCCCATTTTCAATTCATCATAAATCATAAAGCTCAACTCGTTATTATTTTGCGCACAGACCGCAGAAACACGGGAACGTTTTGATTATATTTAAAAGGCTTTACGTTAAACGAAACAAGTGGAATTTCGAAGCTGTAAGCAGAATACAAGTCATATGAATATAGTGTTCTTCCCCCTTTTTACTGTATAAGAAAGAATAGAAAACGCATTGCAATGACACCAGATAGTGGACAGACTATGTATATGATGGGATTCAAGTTCGCGTTTTTATTGATCATAGGCATGCTGTCAGAGTATGATATCTTAGGTCGCTTTCACATAGAGTTTTGGAGGACTCGGTGCGGTTCTGGGGGTGAAGTTGCAACATTGTTGCATTCTTCATTTGGTTCGCCTGCTTTCACACAGGTTTCTGTGAGGCGGACCGAGACCTTCTGAACAATGTCACGCGGTCGAAAAGGGCGCTTGTCTATTGGACAGTGGAAATGTGTGTGTGGCTGCGATCCTGTGTGTGCGCGCGCGCGTGTGTGTGTGTCTGTGTGTGTACTGCGGAGCCCAGATCAGCGGAGCCGAGTTTTGACATGGCATTGATCCATTGTTCTATTGAAGCACATTACCACCATCCTCTCGCTAAACAACTTGTAGACCACGGTGTTTTTATGAGTGCCCACAAGTAGCTGTTTTAATAATATAATAAGCTGCGCGCCTCGCGCCTCGGTAATAATAATAAGCCGCGTTTTTTCTTCCTTCTTCCCAAGATGCACAGACATATATAGATAGATAGATAGATAGATAGATAGATAGATAGATAGATAGATAGATAGATAGATAGATAGATAGATAGATAGATAGATAGATAGATAGATAGATAGATAGATAGATAGATAGATAGATAGATAGATAGATAGATAGATAGATAGATAGATAGATAGATAGATAGATAGATAGATAGATAGATAGATAGATAGATAGATAGATAGATAGATAGATAGATAGATAGATAGATAGATAGATAGATAGATAGATAGATAGATAGATAGATAGATAGATAGATAGATAGATAGATAGATAGATAGATAGATAGATAGATAGATAGATAGATAGATAGATAGATAGATAGATAGATAGATAGATAGATAGATAGATAGATAGATAGATAGATAGATAGATAGATAGATAGATAGATAGATAGATAGATAGATAGATAGATAGATAGATAGATAGATAGATAGATAGATAGATAGATAGATAGATAGATAGATAGATAGATAGATAGATAGATAGATAGATAGATAGATAGATAGATAGATAGATAGATAGATAGATAGATAGATAGATAGATAGATAGATAGATAGATAGATAGATAGATAGATAGATAGATAGATAGATAGATAGATAGATAGATAGATAGATAGATAGATAGATAGATAGATAGATAGATAGATAGATAGATAGATAGATAGATAGATAGATAGATAGATAGATAGATAGATAGATAGATAGATAGATAGATAGATAGATAGATAGATAGATAGATAGATAGATAGATAGATAGATAGATAGATAGATAGATAGATAGATAGATAGATAGATAGATAGATAGATAGATAGATAGATAGATAGATAGATAGATAGATAGATAGATAGATAGATAGATAGATAGATAGATAGATAGATAGATAGATAGATAGATAGATAGATAGATAGATAGATAGATAGATAGATAGATAGATAGATAGATAGATAGATAGATAGATAGATAGATAGATAGATAGATAGATAGATAGATAGATAGATAGATAGATAGATAGATAGATAGATAGATAGATAGATAGATAGATAGATAGATAGATAGATAGATAGATAGATAGATAGATAGATAGATAGATAGATAGATAGATAGATAGATAGATAGATAGATAGATAGATAGATAGATAGATAGATAGATAGATAGATAGATAGATAGATAGATAGATAGATAGATAGATAGATAGATAGATAGATAGATAGATAGATAGATAGATAGATAGATAGATAGATAGATAGATAGATAGATAGATAGATAGATAGATAGATAGATAGATAGATAGATAGATAGATAGATAGATAGATAGATAGATAGATAGATAGATAGATAGATAGATAGATAGATAGATAGATAGATAGATAGATAGATAGATAGATAGATAGATAGATAGATAGATAGATAGATAGATAGATAGATAGATAGATAGATAGATAGATAGATAGATAGATAGATAGATAGATAGATAGATAGATAGATAGATAGATAGATAGATAGATAGATAGATAGATAGATAGATAGATAGATAGATAGATAGATAGATAGATAGATAGATAGATAGATAGATAGATAGATAGATAGATAGATAGATAGATAGATAGATAGATAGATAGATAGATAGATAGATAGATAGATAGATAGATAGATAGATAGATAGATAGATAGATAGATAGATAGATAGATAGATAGATAGATAGATAGATAGATAGATAGATAGATAGATAGATAGATAGATAGATAGATAGATAGATAGATAGATAGATAGATAGATAGATAGATAGATAGATAGATAGATAGATAGATAGATAGATAGATAGATAGATAGATAGATAGATAGATAGATAGATAGATAGATAGATAGATAGATAGATAGATAGATAGATAGATAGATAGATAGATAGATAGATAGATAGATAGATAGATAGATAGATAGATAGATAGATAGATAGATAGATAGATAGATAGATAGATAGATAGATAGATAGATAGATAGATAGATAGATAGATAGATAGATAGATAGATAGATAGATAGATAGATAGATAGATAGATAGATAGATAGATAGATAGATAGATAGATAGATAGATAGATAGATAGATAGATAGATAGATAGATAGATAGATAGATAGATAGATAGATAGATAGATAGATAGATAGATAGATAGATAGATAGATAGATAGATAGATAGATAGATAGATAGATAGATAGATAGAGAGATTAGATGCAGTGTGCTTGTTTTGCAGTGAGTGCTGCGAGCAGTGGTAATAATAATCACTTCCTATGTTTGGTCCGCTGAAGCCGAACCGAGACCTACGTTTTCAGGCGGACCAGAGTTCGCCTGCTTGGTCCGCGGACCGAGTTCGACGCGCATTCACACAGACCCGAAAAACCGGACTATCGAATTCTGGTCCGAAAGTCCGGACCAAACAGCCCCTGTGTGAAAGCGACCTCAATCAAACATTCTAGAACATTTGTCGTCACAGATCATGTCCTAATAGAACATAGGCTATGGCATGGATCGTGATATTGTGTGGACTGTTATTATTACTGTACCGGTACCACCCATTGTGACAACAGCCTTGTGAGTCCCGCACACAAACATGATGGAATTCAAGTTCATGTATTGAAAGGCAGGCTACATCATACATGCAGTGAGATTCATTGTTCTTGTATATGCTCTCGTATTATTGTTTATATAGGCTACCCAATACTGACATCAAAATAGATTGTAGTATGCCTCTAGAAATCATATGCAGCAGGTAGAAAATTGACGGGAGATCCATCGCGATTTGGAATAAAATTGAGGAGAACTTTAATCCCTGGGTATTAATCAAACAACACGGGAAAAGGCAGTCATATTCCAGCGCGGTATTTATTAGTGTTTGCGCTGCCCAGGCAGCAATGGTTAATAGATATCATATCCGACATCACCGTAAGTGTACACGTCTGTCAGCCTGTCTCATGACACGCTTCCCTCGGCTTAGTCCATTTTTCCACATTTCATGGGTGTATTCCATTACCGTATATGGTTAATCGGGGCGTTTCTGGTATGCAAATACTTAAAACAGTGCACGAGCTCAAACGTAGGATCAAAGTCATATTCATCATGACAGGTGTGCGTAGAGCCTGTGTGATGAATCCCGACTTCCCTGTGCGTACACTGGTTCTACATTCCGTGCTTACGTGTGGAAATAGAACATGTTCTACGCACACATTGATGAATGAGGGCCCTGGTGCGTGTTCATGCACACATACATGTACTACATACATATATATGTAAAGTAAGTCTTATTCTTACTACTTGTATTATTGAACAAATGTCTTACTCTCATCCTTGGATTCTTATTATTGTATTATTGTATTATTGCATTATTGTATTATTGCACAATCACTGCGGGCAAGACCCCCCGCATTTCACTGTATGCTTGTATGCCGTGACAAATAAAACTCTTGACTTGACTTGAGATGCACACATATATTAATTAAACCTGGTGTGTATTCATGTACACATACATACACACACTCATTTTGAAACACTTACAAATCACATGTTCTCACATTTTCTCTACAGCAAGGTTGCAGTAAGTTCACAGTAAATTCAATCAATTCAGAAAGTGGATCTTAATTCAAATATTGACAAACTTTTGGCACAAGGAGGTTGTCACATCCAACCTATCTTAAAACCCTTATTTTAAGGTTAGAGTAAAACACTGGTATTGTTATTTTAAGGTTAGAGTAAACACTAGTATTTTAATTTTAAGGTTAGAGTAAAACACTAGTATTGTTATTTAAGGTTTGACTAAAACACTAGTATTGTTCTTTTAAGGTTAGAGTAAAACACTAATATTGTTATTTTAAGATTAGAGTGAAACACTAGTATTGTTATTTAAGGTTTGAGTAAAACACTAGTACTGTTATTTAAGGTTTGAGTAAAACACTAGTATTGTTCTTTTAAGGTTAGAGTAAACACTAGTATTGTTCTTTTAAGGTTAAAACAGGCGGCACGGTGTTGTAGTGGTTAACACTGTCGCCTCACGATTTCCGCGAGGCCAGGTACCCAGGTGGGGTATCTCCCGGGCCTTTCTGTGTGGAGTTTGCATGTTCTCCCCGTGCTCGCAAGGGTTCCCCCCCCCCCCCCCCCCCCCGATAAGAGAAACCCAATGGAAAAACATGCAAAACAACAGATCGCTAACGCTGTCGCGTCCGTGACGAAGACGAGCAGGAGCACTTGGATGGTCCCCGGGCGTGGCTCACGCCACAGCCCTCGTCCCGGGTGCCCTTGGGGGGAAGGACGACGGGATGGGTTAAGCGCAGAGGAGTATCGCATCGGCGATCCTACAAAAACAATGCATGTGTGTGTGTGTGTGCTAACTGTGTGTGCTAACCGCTAACATTGAGTGTCGTTGCATGCCAATTAAAGACCTCTCCGACAGGTCCTGCATTATTGAAACATTAGTAGTGTTCTTTTAAGGTTAGTAAAACATTAGTATTGTTCTTTTAAGGTTAGAGTAAAACATTAGTATTGTTATTTTAAGGTTAGAGTAAAACATTAGTATTGTTATTTTAAGGTTAGAGTAAAACACTAGTATTGTTCTTTTAAGGTTAGAGTAAAACAATGGTATTGTTCTTTTAAGGTTAGAGTAAAACACTAGTATTGTTATTTTAAGGTTAGAGTAAAACATTAGTATTGTTATTTTAAGGTTAGAGTAAAACACTAGTATTGTTATTTTAAAACACTAGTATTGTTATTTAAGGTTATAGTAAAACACTAGTATTGTTGTTTTAAAGTTATAGTGAAACACTAGTATTGTTGTTTTAAGGTTATAGTGAAACACTAGTTTTGTTGTTTTAAGGTTAGCGTAAAAGTAAAACACTAGTATTGTTATTTAAGGTTAGAGTAAAAGTAAAACACTAGTATTGTTATTTAAGGTTAGAGTAAACACTAGTATTGTTCTTTTAAGGTTAGAGTAAAACACTAGTATTGTTCTTTTAAAAAACACTAGTATTGTTCTTTTAATGTTAGAGTAAAACACTAGTATTGTTATTTAAGGTTAGAGTAAAACACTAGTATTGTTATTTTTTTATTTTTTTTATATTTTCTTTTTATTTCTTTTTTTTATATATTTTTTATTATTGCAAAACAAAAATTATTAAAAGTCAGTACTCAACACATAATGCATAATGAAACTAACAGTCAAGGTGGTTAAAATTACATGCAAGTACAGAAACAAGACAAAAAAAAAGTCTATAATAACATTTTAACCGTATACAGTGTATATCCAGCAAAATTAACAATTATATAAATGTTTATATAGGACATACCCCTAATACCTATTTTCTAAAACCCTACACACATATGCTCCAGCTCGAACCCCCCCCTCCCGGACCCCTCCTTGGATAGTATCTCCATTATCCATCACTCCTAACCAGACACTACCATTATAAGCTAGCTTTTATTCTCTCCACCACTTCTACCCACATTGACATTTTGGATTCGTTGAGACCCAGAATTCTTGCTGTAGATATTTCTCGATATATCACATCGAGATATGTAAGAGACCAAACTTTCCGGCACATTTTTTCCGGTTGAAACCAGCGTGATGCGATCAGTTTTTTAGCTACTGTGATACCCGATAAGACCAATCTCTTTAGCTGTGGATTTACTGCAAACTCAAAAACATAATTTAAAAGCAATACAGAGGGGTGTACTGGTATATTCCAAGATACGAGTTTTGATAATTGATGGGTCACATCTTTCCAGAATGCCTTAACTGGTGGGCAGTCCCAATACATGTGCATAAATGTCCCTTCGTCTCCATTTGTACATTGGGAGCATTTTGAGTCCTGTTTCAGGCCCATTCTGTTCAGTCTTATAGGAGTCAAGTATGTCCTGTGAATATAGTTAAGATTGATTTGTTGATGGTCCGGTTTCCTTGATGTAAGACGGACATTTGCCCATGTTTCTTGCCAATCAAAGTCACTTTCCAGGTCTGGAATATCCCTCCTCCAGACAGTGTCTAGTTGAAGGGTTTCATACGAGGACGTTAGTAATTGATAATAAAAACCTGATACAAAACCTCCCAATGTTTCTCTTTCATAGAAAAATTTGTGGTATCTGTGGTGTTCAACTGGTATGTGTAATGGAACACCGTGAGACTGTATGTAAAAAAGCCATGTGGACTCGGTGAGGTTAAACTTTGTGCATATTTCTCCATAACTACAGAAGCCCTGGTTATTAAAAATATCCCCTAATGAGTGTATGCCTTGCTCTTCCCATATAGGGAATCTTATAGGACGTTTTCCCATTAAGAGTGCATTGTTATTGAATATGGGAGTGTGATTATGCCATTTTTGAGGGTTAGGATATTTTTTTTGTGTTTCCCGCCATGTTCTGATTGCATGGGTAATTATGGGGCCAAATTTCCGCTCACAGTGCTTGATTGAAAGTTTAGTGTGTGCTATGTCCTTCAGTCTCTGTGGGGCTACTATGTTTTCTTCCAATTCTCTCCAAGATACCAAAGCCTGGGGATCAAACCATATTGTCAATGGTCTTAATGTGAAAGCCTTAAAATATTGTAAAAAATCTGGAACTGCCATGCCACCGTCTGCTTTATTTCTCTGTGCGGTGGATCTTTTTATGCGAGGTGGTTTGTTATTCCAAATAAATTTGTATGTGGAGGAGTGTAATCTTTTCCAGTAGCCCTCTGGAGGGGGTAACGGTAGCATTGAGCTGATGAAGTTGATTCTTGGTAATACATCCATCTTAACTATTGATACCCTTGCCTGTACTGAGTTTTTAAGTTTTGCCCACCTGTCCAGGTCGTCTTTGATTTTGTTCTGTATTTTTGTGTAATTGTGCTTCACCGTTTGTCTTATGGTGGGAAATATTTCCACACCCAAGCATCTAAAATGTTTTACCATGGGTATCGCACCTGGGAGGGTTGTGTCTTTTTTTGCATGGATGTTAAGAGGAAGGAAAGCCGACTTCGGCCAATTTATTTTAAATCCCGATAAATCACCAAAGTTCTCTATCAACTTGAGTAGATGCGGCAATGTGGTGTTGGGGTTTTGCATGAACAATATTACGTCGTCCGCATATAAACTAATTTTATGTTGTGTGCCCTTGATTACGATTGGTTCTATGTATTGGGATTGTCTTATATATTGTGCTAAAGGCTCTAATGATAGATCGAATAGTCCGGGACTAAGAGGGCAACCCTGTCTGGCTGAGCGTGATACCGGAAAGATTTCGGAGATGAATGTGCCTGTTGTAATCATGGCCGATGGGTCCTTGTATAATACTTTAATCATATCAATGAATCCTTTTCCTAACCCCATCCTTTCTAATACTGCCCATAGAAACGACCATTCCAGCCTGTCAAATGCTTTCATAGCATCCAGGGATAGCATCGCCTTAGGTGTGGTGTCCTCTTTGTCTGCATCTAGTACGTGCAGTATTCGTCTTATGTTATCATTGATCAGGCGACCTCTTATGAAGCCAGTTTGGTCCGGATGAACTAAAGACGTCATATGCTTTTGCAATCTGATGGCTAATACCTTAGAGTACAGTTTGACATCGGTTCCGAGGAGGCTTAAAGGTCTGTAACTACCGCACTCGGTGGGGTCTTTGTCTTTTTTGAGAAGGACTGAAATGAGTGCGATATTGTGGTGTTTATGGAAGCTCCCCTCCTTGACTGAGTATAAGATCATATTTAGTAATAAGGGTCCAAATATGTCCCAACAAGAAAGGTACATTTCTGATGGGATACCGTCTCTTCCCGGAGCCTTACCATTTTTCATTCCGGATATGGCCTTCTTGAGTTCTTCTAATGTGATCGGTGCTTCTAACTGTTTAGCGTCGTCCTCCGAAAGTTTAGGGAGAATAATTTGATTAAGATATGTGTCCAATTTGTTTTGATCAAAGGTTGTTTCTGAATTATACAAGTCGGAGTATTATTCTTTGAATGTATCGTTTATTATTTTGGGGTCTGTTACAAGTACTTGTTGTTTTCTAATGGCAGTTATATCTGCAAATGTTGCATTAATTCTTAATCGCATGGCTAATAGGTGACTAGGTTTAGAACCTGGGAAATACTGCTGTTGTCTTGTGCTGCGTATTTGCATTTCCGATTTTTGTCTGTATATTGCATTGATCTCTGTTTTTAGAATGTTAACTTGATTTTCTAGTCTAGTTGAGTTGTTGTATTTTAAAGAATTAAATAACGTTGAGTAAAGCGTTTCCATTTCAGACAGTTTTGTGCATTGATTTGTGCGCAATATGGAGGAAAATCTATCCGTGAAATCCTTGATCATACCCTTTACCGACATCCATATTATTCTGGGGTCTTGCACCGCGTGGGCATTATCCCGTAGGAATACTGTGAGAGCTTCTTTGAGTTGTGTAATGAATTCCTTGTTGTTAAGCAGCATAGTATTAAAACGCCATCTTGGGGCCCGGGAAGATAGTATACCAAATGTTGCTTTTAGGATTAAATAACAGTGATCTGAAAGCGCATTGGGTATCATTTCCACTTCATATTTATCAAATAGTCTCGGGGATGCAAAGACGTAATCAATTCTGGATAATGTGTTGTGTCTCGCCGATCGACAGGAGTACTTTCGGGTCGTGGGATTAAGTGAACGCCATAAATCAATTACCCCTGTAGTCTTTGACCAATCTTTTAATGCTTTAGATGAATTTTTTTGTTCGCTGGAAAAGGCAAGGTAAGATTTTTCCATCCTTGGATTCCAAATGGCATTAAAATCCGCACCTATTATAAATGAGTACTCGGGATGGTTTAACATTTCAACGGTTAGTGAAGTGAAGAAACCCACTTCGTACAAATTTGGGGCATATACCGCTGCCAACGCTATTTTCCTGTTATTATGTACAATCCTAGCTATAGTTATACGCCCCTCAGCATCCGACCATACCCCTTTTAATTCGATATTTAATTTACGTCTGACGACTATGGCTACACCTCGAGTTCTCGTACCAAAAGAAGAGTGACTAATATTATGGTATATGTTATCCGCTAACGTATCTATGTCTTCCTCTAAAATGTGCGTTTCGCTTAATAGAGCCACGTCCACATGTTCTTTTTTCATCAGTGTGAGCACGCTTGTGCGTTTGTGTTGTTTGTTTATCCCACCGGTGTTCCATATCATTATATTCAAACTAGCCATAATCTATGCATGTTTTTGTGTAGTTTTTGGTAATGCTTCTGGAGTGCGAAGCTACAATAGATGTACATCCAATTAATGAGGTCCCGTTGAGAGCCGAGCTTAAAAACATATATATATACAAATAAAAATCCCCTATTTTCCCCTCGCCCAGAGAGTCGTATGAATGAATGAATGAAAACTTTATTTAACAGATTGCAGAATGGGTACAATACAGTACGGCTCAATACATACAATTGTTAAGGGGATGCAGACCTGAGAAAGACGTTTGTCTTGTTTCCATCAGGGTCCCCCATTTTCAATTCATATAGACATATATGACATACATGACATACAGATAGTCAGTACTGCTACATCTATACATTTATGACATACCAGATTTGCAAATACAGTACTGTTTGTGATACAGAAGGAGTCAAGAAAAGGGAGTATATACATTTGACGTAGAAACTGTACATTGGAGGTTGGGTGGGGGGGGTTGGGTACATTGGGATATTGACAACCATACTGGGTAATTTACATTGGAGGTGGTTGGGGGGGGGGGGGGCGGGGGGCACACTGTATAAACAAGTAACACTGTACATTGAGGGGGGGGGGGAGGAGACACTGTACAAACAAACACAATTGTACATTGAACTATTGACAAAACCATACTAGGTAAATGACTGTACATTGGAGGGGGTTGGAATGATTGTGTTAGGATATTTACAGGGGCCAGTGTTGAATTGCAGTCTCCCGTAGGTGTCCCTTGAGAGAGGTTTTGAAAGTGGGTAGTGATCCACATTCCTTTACAGCTTTGGGTAGGGCGTTCCACATTGATGTGGCATAATTGCGAAACGTGTTTAGTCCCTTATTTGAGCCGAATCTGGGTTTGACATGATTTGTGGAGCTCCCTCTGGTGTTGTGATCGTGGTATTCACTGACCTTTGGGAAGTATTTTGACATGTACATGGGTACCTTGGTCGTGTAGTGTATCTTGTAGACCAGGCCCATTGCAAGTTGTTGTACTCTGTCGTCTACTCTAAGCCATCCTAGGTTGTCGAAGTGGGCAGGGGTGAGGTGGGTTCTAGGAGTAAGGTCAAGCAGTAGTCTGACCAGTTTGTTTTGAGATGTTTGTAATTTTGTTTTTAGCGCCTTTGAGGTGCTTTGGTACCATGAGGTGCAAGCATAGTCGTAGTACCCCTGAATGAGTGCTCCTGCCAGAGTCTTCAGGGTGTTCTTGTTTACCAGAGAGGAGATCCGGTACAAGAATCGAGTTCGTTGGTTGACTTTTTTTATTACATTGGATGCCATTTTGTCACAGGAGAGATTAGCCTCTAGGATGGACCCCAGGTAGGTAATTTCATCTTTCCTTGTGACAATATTGTCACCCACTGTAACTGAGAAGCCGTCGGTCTTGCTGAGTTTGTTATTTGAACCGAAGAGAATGGACTCTGTTTTGCCCATGTGTAATGATAGTTTGTTATCAGCGAGCCATATGCAGATTCTGCCTAGTTCCGAGCTGAGGGTTTTTTCAACCTGTAACTTGTTCTTGTCAGAGACCAGCAGGGCTGAGTCGTCCGCAAACAGGAACAAGTTGCAGTCACAAGCTGACGACATGTCATTTGCATAAATTAGGAACAGTAGCGGTCCTAGTATGCTTCCTTGTGGAACACCACAGCTCACTGTGAGGGGGGGGGATAGGGTACCGTTTACCTCCACCATCTGTTCCCTCCCCTCAAGGTAGGATTGCATCCAGCTCACTGATAGACTATCAAAACCAATTGCTTTTAGCTTGTCAATCAGAATGGAGTGATTGACCGTGTCAAAGGCCTTTTGTAGGTCCAGCATGACCATGCCGCAGTATTTGCCTGCGTCCACCTCTTGTTTGATGTGGTCATTCAAATAGAGAAGGCATGTGTCAGTGGAGTGGGATGTTCTGAAGCCAGATTGGAATTCGTAGATTAGATTTTTTTCCGCTAGGTACTTTTCGACCTGTTCGTAGACTATTTTTTCCATGACTTTCGAGATGGAGGTGAGAATAGAAACAGGGCGGTAGTTGCCTGTGTTCCTGTGTTCCAAAAACACATCCTCCGCGTATGACTTTCTCCCTTAGTCCACCGGATTGCCCAAACTTGTTATGGTTTGTAACCGACCCCAATCGCACAACACAAGACAGGTATGAGAGTAAGCCAAGAACTGGGCATTTATTGAAAAACAACAGAAAACGGCACTGTCCCTTTAAGGGAGAACACAAATCACAGGAAAACAAGAATAGGGAAAAGGCACCGTGCCTTTAAGAGGCGAGCTGGCTAAGGGGAAGGCTAAGGGAAAGGCTAACGGACTGGGCCAGGGCAAGGGAACAGGGCAGGAACAGGGAGGACTAGGAGGACTGGACAGGGAGGACTAGGAGGAACTAGAGAGGGGAAACAGGGACAGAGGCCCGCGGAGGCGGGCTGGGGACAGGGAGGACTAGGAGGACTAGAGAGGGGAAACAGGGACAGAGGCCCGCGGAGGCGGGCTGGGGACAGGGAGGACTAGGAGGACTAGAAGGACTGGACAGGGAGGACTAGGAGGACTAGAGAGGGGAAACAGGGACAGAGGCCCGCGGAGGCGGGCTGGGGACAGGGAGGACTAGGAGGACTAGAAGGACTGGACAGGGAGGACTAGGAGGACTAGAAGGACTGGACAGGGAGGACTAGGGGACTAGAGAGGGGAAAACAGGGACAGAGGCCCGCGGAGGCGGGCTGGGGACAGGGAGGACTAGGAGGACTAGAAGGACTGGACAGGGAGGACTAGGAGGACTAGAAGGACTGGACAGGGAGGACTAGGGGACTAGAGAGGGGAAAACAGGGACAGAGGCCCGCGGAGGCAGTCCTAGCAGCTGAAGGGGCAGTCCTAGCAGTGGGGAAAACTGACCCTGCTAGCTGAAGGGGCAGTCCTAGCAGTGAGAGAAAACTGACCTTGCTAGCTGAAGGGGCAGTCCTAGCAGTGGGAGAAAACTGACCTTGCTAGCTGAAGGGGCAGTCCCAGCAGTGGGGAAACTGACCTTGCCAGCTGAAAGGGCAGTCCTAGCAGTGGGAGAAAACTGACCTTGCTAGCTGAAGGGGCAGTCCTAGCAGTGGGGGAAAACTGACCTTGCTAGCTGAAAGGGCAGTCCTAGCAGTGGGAAAACTGACCCTGCTAGCTGAAAGGGCAGTCCTAGCAGTGGGAAAACTGACCTTGCTAGCTGAAAGGGCAGTCCTAGCAGTGGGAAAACTGACCTTGCTAGCTGAAAGGGCAGTCCTAGCAGTGGGAAAACTACACAAAAAGTGGAGGCCATGCAGAGGGACCGGGTTAGCTGCCTGGGCATGGCTAGCTACAGGGCCTATGCTAGCTGCAAGGGCTGCATTAACATAGAGGCTGTGCTAACAGCCGGGGCTAAGCTAGCAGACTGGGGCCATGCAGAGGGACTGGGTTAGCTGCCTGGGCATGGCTAGCTACAGGGCCTGTGCCAGCAGCAAGGCTGCATTAACATAGAGGCTGTGCTAGCAGCCGGGGCTAAGCTAGCAGACTGGGGCCATGCTGGTAGTAGAGGCCTAACAAGCTGCAGGGGAGCTAACGAGACTAACAGGGAAGCAAACAGGGGAGCTAACAGGGGAGACTAACAAGCTAACAGGGGAGCTAACAGGGCTAACAGGGAAGCTAACAGGGCTAACAGGAAAGACTAACAGGCTAAACAGGGGAGCTAACAGGGGAGACTAACAAGCTAACAGGGGAGCTAACAGGGCTAACAGGGAAGCTAACAGGGCTAACAGGGGAACTAGAGGGAAAAAAAAAAAGGCAAACTCAACATACACCGTCTGTGCTGGCTGGGGTCGTCGACTGGTCGGGTCGTACTGTTATGGTTTGTAACCGACCCCAATCGCACAACACAAGACAGGTATGAGAGTAAGCCAAGAACTGGGCATTTATTGAAAAACAACAGAAAACGGCACTGTCCCTTTAAGGGAGAACACAAATCACAGGAAAACAAGAATAGGGAAAAGGCACCGTGCCTTTAAGAGGCGAGCTGGCTAAGGGGAAGGCTAAGGGAAAGGCTAACGGACTGGGCCAGGGCAAGGGAACAGGGCAGGAACAGGGAGGACTAGGAGGACTGGACAGGGAGGACTAGGAGGAACTAGAGAGGGGA
Source organism: Notolepis coatsorum (assembly GCF_963971535.1). Classification (NCBI taxonomy): domain Eukaryota; kingdom Metazoa; phylum Chordata; class Actinopteri; order Aulopiformes; family Paralepididae; genus Notolepis; species Notolepis coatsorum. The sequence continues at coordinate 85,059,707 of NC_140165.1, read as the reverse complement.
AACAGGGACAGAGGCCCGCGGAGGCGGGCTGGGGACAGGGAGGACTAGGAGGACTAGAGAGGGGAAACAGGGACAGAGGCCCGCGGAGGCGGGCTGGGGACAGGGAGGACTAGGAGGACTAGAAGGACTGGACAGGGAGGACTAGGAGGACTAGAGAGGGGAAACAGGGACAGAGGCCCGCGGAGGCGGGCTGGGGACAGGGAGGACTAGGAGGACTAGAAGGACTGGACAGGGAGGACTAGGAGGACTAGAAGGACTGGACAGGGAGGACTAGGGGACTAGAGAGGGGAAAACAGGGACAGAGGCCCGCGGAGGCGGGCTGGGGACAGGGAGGACTAGGAGGACTAGAAGGACTGGACAGGGAGGACTAGGAGGACTAGAAGGACTGGACAGGGAGGACTAGGGGACTAGAGAGGGGAAAACAGGGACAGAGGCCCGCGGAGGCGGGCTGGGGACAGGGACAGAGAAAACAGGGTTCTGGCCTTGGAACAGGGCGAGGGTCAGAGCTGCTTACAGGGATAGGAGGGCGCAGGCTAGACGTCTGGAGGAGAGAGCGCCGGCTCGGAGAGCGCATCTGGCGCGGAGGTCTGAGTGGTGCGCGTCTGCTTGGAGTACGCGCCGGTACGGAGAGCGCATCTGGCGCGGAGGTCTGAGTGGTGCGCGTCTGCTTGGAGTAAGCGCCGGTACGGAGAGCCCATCTGGCGCGGAGGTCTGAGTGGTGCGCGTCTGCTTGGAGTACGCGCCGGTACGGAGAGCGCATCTGGCGCGGAGGTCTGGATGCGCGTCTGGAGTGAAGAGCGCGTCTGGCTCGGAGGTCTGGATGCGCGTCTGGATGCGCGTCTGGAGTGAAGAGCGCGTCTGGCTTGGAGGTCTGGATGCGCGTCTGGATGCGCGTCTGGAGTGAAGAGCGCGTCTGGCTCGGAGGTCTGGATGCGCGTCTGGATGCGCGTCTGGAGTGAAGAGCGCGTCTGGCGCGGAGTCTGGATGCGCGTCTGGATGCGCGTCTGGAGTGAAGAGCGCGTCTGGCTCGGAGGTCTGGATGCGCGTCTGGATGCGCGTCTGGAGTGAAGAGTGCGTCTGGCTCGGAGGTCTGGATGCGCGTCTGGATGCGCGTCTGGAGTGAAGAGCGCGTCTGGCTCGGAGGTCTGGATGCGCATCTGGATGCGCATCTGGAGTGAAGAGCGCGTCTGGCTCGGAGGTCTGGAGTGGAACACTGGAATACCTCCCGTAGAGGATTAGAGAACGCAGTTCAGTGTCTCCCTCCAGGCAAACGGCGACAGGAGGCGAAGGCTTGAGCGCATGTCACGCCGGAGATGAAAACAGCATAAAGACAGAAACAGAAACTCCCGTAGGAGCCTACAGACAGAGAACCTCCCGTAGGTGTCTTGGTGATAGAGATATGATACGGAACGACCCGACCAGGACTGAGGGGAAGAGCGAGGTACTTAAAGCCCACAGGGGCACTAATTAGAATACACATCAGGTGCGTGATGGTAATTGATACTCGAACTAGAAGTGTGTGTTCGGCACCAGACCAATCAAACACATAATGACAGGTAGTCCAAGGGTGTGGCTGCTGAAGAGCAAACGAGAGTAAACGAACGCGAGGGTGGGGGCTAGTGAGGTGAGGAGACAGGGAATTAAAGGTCAAGGGAAAAGGCGAACCTCACAGTACTCCCCCCTCCACGGGAGCCACCGGGCGACCCAAAAATACAGACAGAGTGGCAGGGGACAAAACAAGGCAACAAACAAAAAGTACTGGGCCATGCTAGCAGGGGAAGCTACAACAAAAGTGGGGCTAGCAAAGGAACAGGGTAGCTGAGGGGTAACCAGGGTAGCAGAGGGGTAACTAGGGTAGCCGAAGGGGTAACTAGAGGAGCTGAGGGGTAACTACGAGGAGCACCGGGAAGGGGCTAGCAGAGGGAAAGGGTAGCTGCCAGGGCACAGATAGCTACAGGGCCTATGCTAGCTGTACTGCTACATTAACATAGAGGCTGCGCTAGCTGCCGGAGCTAGGCTAGCAGACAGGGCTGGACCAGCATGAGAGAACAAGCTAGCTGGAAGGACAGTCCTAGCAGTGGGGAACTGACCTTGCTAGCTGAAGAGGCAGTCCTAGCAGTGGGGAAAACTGACCCTGCTAGCTGAAGGGGCAGTCCTAGCAGTGAGAGAAAACTGACCTTGCTAGCTGAAGGGGCAGTCCTAGCAGTGGGAGAAAACTGACCTTGCTAGCTGAAGGGGCAGTCCCAGCAGTGGGGAAACTGACCTTGCCAGCTGAAAGGGCAGTCCTAGCAGTGGGAGAAAACTGACCTTGCTAGCTGAAGGGGCAGTCCTAGCAGTGGGGGAAAACTGACCTTGCTAGCTGAAAGGGCAGTCCTAGCAGTGGGAAAACTGACCCTGCTAGCTGAAAGGGCAGTCCTAGCAGTGGGAAAACTGACCTTGCTAGTTGAAAGGGCAGTCCTAGCAGTGGGAAAACTGACCTTGCTAGCTGAAAGGGCAGTCCTAGCAGTGGGAAAACTACACAAAAAGTGGAGGCCATGCAGAGGGACCGGGTTAGCTGCCTGGGCATGGCTAGCTACAGGGCCTATGCTAGCTGCAAGGGCTGCATTAACATAGAGGCTGTGCTAACAGCCGGGGCTAAGCTAGCAGACTGGGGCCATGCAGAGGGACTGGGTTAGCTGCCTGGGCATGGCTAGCTACAGGGCCTGTGCCAGCAGCAAGGCTGCATTAACATAGAGGCTGTGCTAGCAGCCGGGGCTAAGCTAGCAGACTGGGGCCATGCTGGTAGTAGAGGCCTAACAAGCTGCAGGGGAGCTAACGAGGCTAACAGGGAAGCAAACAGGGGAGCTAACAGGGGAGACTAACAAGCTAACAGGGGAGCTAACAGGGCTAACAGGGAAGCTAACAGGGCTAACAGGAAAGACTAACAGGCTAAACAGGGGAGCTAACAGGGGAGACTAACAAGCTAACAGGGGAGCTAACAGGGCTAACAGGGAAGCTAACAGGGCTAACAGGGGAACTAGAGGGAACAAAAAAAAAAGGCAAACTCAACATACACCGTCTGTGCTGGCTGGGGTCGTCGACTGGTCGGGTCGTACTGTTATGGTTTGTAACCGACCCCAATCGCACAACACAAGACAGGTATGAGAGTAAGCCAAGAACTGGGCATTTATTGAAAAACAACAGAAAACGGCACTGTCCCTTTAAGGGAGAACACAAATCACAGGAAAACAAGAATAGGGAAAAGGCACCGTGCCTTTAAGAGGCGAGCTGGCTAAGGGGAAGGCTAAGGGAAAGGCTAACGGACTGGGCCAGGGCAAGGGAACAGGGCAGGAACAGGGAGGACTAGGAGGACTGGACAGGGAGGACTAGGAGGAACTAGAGAGGGGAAACAGGGACAGAGGCCCGCGGAGGCGGGCTGGGGACAGGGAGGACTAGGAGGACTAGAGAGGGGAAACAGGGACAGAGGCCCGCGGAGGCGGGCTGGGGACAGGGAGGACTAGGAGGACTAGAAGGACTGGACAGGGAGGACTAGGAGGACTAGAGAGGGGAAACAGGGACAGAGGCCCGCGGAGGCGGGCTGGGGACAGGGAGGACTAGGAGGACTAGAAGGACTGGACAGGGAGGACTAGGAGGACTAGAAGGACTGGACAGGGAGGACTAGGGGACTAGAGAGGGGAAAACAGGGACAGAGGCCCGCGGAGGCGGGCTGGGGACAGGGAGGACTAGGAGGACTAGAAGGACTGGACAGGGAGGACTAGGAGGACTAGAAGGACTGGACAGGGAGGACTAGGGGACTAGAGAGGGGAAAACAGGGACAGAGGCCCGCGGAGGCGGGCTGGGGACAGGGACAGAGAAAACAGGGTTCTGGCCTTGGAACAGGGCGAGGGTCAGAGCTGCTTACAGGGATAGGAGGGCGCAGGCTAGACGTCTGGAGGAGAGAGCGCCGGCTCGGAGAGCGCATCTGGCGCGGAGGTCTGAGTGGTGCGCGTCTGCTTGGAGTACGCGCCGGTACGGAGAGCGCATCTGGCGCGGAGGTCTGAGTGGTGCGCGTCTGCTTGGAGTACGCGCCGGTACGGAGAGCCCATCTGGCGCGGAGGTCTGAGTGGTGCGCGTCTGCTTGGAGTACGCGCCGGTACGGAGAGCGCATCTGGCGCGGAGGTCTGGATGCGCGTCTGGATGCGCGTCTGGAGTGAAGAGCGCGTCTGGCTCTGAGGTCTGGATGCGCGTCTGTATGCGCGTCTGGAGTGAAGAGCGCGTCTGGCTCGGAGGTCTGGATGCGCGTCTGGATGCGCGTCTGGAGTGAAGAGCGTGTCTGGCTCGGAGGTCTGGATGCGCGTCTGGATGCGCGTCTGGAGTGAAGAGCGCGTCTGGCGCGGAGTCTGGATGCGCGTCTGGATGCGCGTCTGGAGTGAAGAGCGCGTCTGGCTCGGAGGTCTGGATGCGCGTCTGGATGCGCGTCTGGAGTGAAGAGTGCGTCTGGCTCGGAGGTCTGGATGCGCGTCTGGATGCGCGTCTGGAGTGAAGAGCGTGTCTGGCTCGGAGGTCTGGATGCGCGTCTGGATGCGCGTCTGGAGTGAAGAGCGCGTCTGGCTCGGAGGTCTGGAGTGGAACACTGGAATACCTCCCGTAGAGGATTAGAGAGCGCAGTTCAGTGTCTCCCTCCAGGCAAACGGCGACAGGAGGCGAAGGCTTGAGCGCATCTCACGCCGGAGATGAAAACAGCATAAAGACAGAAACAGAAACTCCTGTAGGAGCCTACAGACAGAGAACCTCCCGTAGGTGTCTTGGTGATAGAGATATGATACGGAACGACCCGACCAGGACTGAGGGGAAGAGCGAGGTACTTAAAGCCCACAGGGGCACTAATTAGAATACACATCAGGTGCGTGATGGTAATTGATACTCGAACTAGAAGTGTGTGTTCGGCACCAGACCAATCAAACACATAATGACAGGTAGTCCAAGGGTGTGGCTGCTGAAGAGCAAACGAGAGTAAACGAACGCGAGGGTGGGGGCTAGTGAGGTGAGGAGACAGGGAATTAAAGGTCAAGGGAAAAGGCGAACCTCACAAAACTGAGCATTGTAATCCTAATCTTCCTATGCTAATTGCCATAGGATCTAACATTTTCATTCTAATACAATAGAATGTCGCTTTTGGTCTTGCACCTTCCCTTACTGTAATGAAATATTGTGAAAAATGAAAAAAAAAAAAAGAATAAACTTTCATCGACATATTCATTTGAACCCTCTACTAACATGTAGGAAAGTCAGGAAAAAGGAAAAGATTGTAGAGAAATATTGACACCTTAATGTGAAGAACAATGGAAAAGAACAATGTAAGTTAAAAGAAAGAGAGAAAAAATAGAATAATAAAAAAAAAAATAAAGATAAGGAGTGAGAGATAGAATAATACTCAACGTGGAGAAGCCACTAGAACCGAATTAAGTGATTAGATAAAATAGAAAAGCAGAGCCTTTTAGAGCTTCAATGTGCCAGTCTCTTCATCAGTGGAGTGATTACTTAAATTGTTAGAATAACCTTGTTGTGTTCATACGTTTAGGTGTGGTTGATTTTTAAAGTATTATTAAGGACTGATTGAACTTCAGTCAATTGATTATGCTATGTTTATACACACCGGATGTTTAATGTTAGAGTTGCAGGCCTTCGTTGTCATGGTGCATTATATTCTAGAAGGTTGTAGAATACACTAGTACTAATAGACTGTTGTTGTGTTCCAGAATGATCTAAGAGACCCAGGGCAGTCGAGCGATAAACCCAGAATATTCCAGATTGATCTTATTGCCAATGATATGTTCTTGTCTCCCCGGAGACCAGAGGTCTGAAATTATAATGTATTACGAATCGTATTATACACAATACGCATTGGTATAGACGGCCTGCATATCATCTGCTACTTTGATGAACACAATAAAAGTCATTCTAATACTGATATACACAGAGATGTTTCATCATGGATGCATGAAAGGGGGGGGGGGCACTTTGTGCTTTGATCGCAACCAACGGAACACGCCACACACACACCACAAACACGCGCTCCCGATCGCATGAAGGAATTTTTGGATCAACGCAATATTGATACCATATAGTCCTTACCTTGACCAGGATCTGTCTCGAAAAGAATATTCCAATGATCTGATCGCCATTCCAAGTACTAATGTCGATCGAGGTGCCAACGTAATCCAGCAATGAACACGAACCAGGGGGGCCTGACCCTCGTCGATGCATGCATTATAAGCGTTTGGCTTGCCCGACTAGTTAGACCCCACCCGCAGGCCGCAGCTCGGCCCGCACACCAAGCCACATAGTTTCAAATGGAGTGCAATAGCGGCCGCAAGGCGTTAGGCGGTGGTATTGAACTTTTGCGATCTCAGACCCATCCCCAGTGATAACACAGGCTGCCTGCATGTTTTTATGAATGGAAATATTGAATAAAAGAAATAACGATGAAAACCTGACTATACTCGGGTTTTCGGGGGTCCTGGCGCTCAACGTTCGCCGAGTTAACCCGACTATAGTCGGGTCCGGCACTCAAAGTGTTAAGAGTAAGACACTAGTATTGTTATTTAAGGTTAGAGTAAAACACTGGTATTGTTATTTAAAGTTAGAGTAAAACTACTATTGTTCTCCATGCAACGGCCCACATGTGGGCCCTCTTGAGGACGATTTGCACACCGGCACTTTGGCGCCACCTCTAGCGGCTAGAGTGTGCATATTTTTAAATACAATATATATATCGAATTAAAGCGCTATTTGTTGCCTGTCGATAGCCTTTTCAGGTGACAAGATCCGTTCAGCTGTTCTCGAGTTACATGCCGATATGTGAGGCATGTGCCGAACAGTGGCGTCGTTAGCCCTGGGCTTCCGGGGCTTTAGCCCTGGGCTTCCGGGGCTTTAGCCCCGGATGTTTTTCTCCTAGCCCTGGATGTAAAAAAAAAAAAAGAAAAAAAAAAGTATATTTTTTTATTTTTTTTTGTCAGCATCCCCATTGTCTGTGCTGAATGTTTGTTAGTGTTTGGTATTTTTCTTTGGTTTTTAGTACTTTTAAACATTGATTTTTAGCAAGTAGTAGTTTTCATTTATCCTATATAATTTTTTCATTCACCGATTTGTGGACTTTTTTTTTAGTGTCTTGAAAGGCGCATTATAAATAAAATGCATTATTATTATTATTATTATTATTATTATTATTATTATTATTATTATTATTATTATTATTATTATTATTATTATCATCCAGGAGGGAAAAGACACTTTGGATAGTAGGGACTGCATCTCTGCCTGTCCTGGCCAGGAAACACTTTGCAACTGTGATCTCCTCTGGCAGTAGTTGGATATTGTAATGTGTGGCGAGGGGTTGCAGCAATTCCACTGAGAGAAACTGGTCTGAGGCTGGATAACATGTCTGCATGCGTTGTTCTCCAACTCATGAGAACCTGCTCTCAAGCTCTTGCAGCATTCTGTCGAGGACTGGATAATCTCTGTCTCAGCTGATCTCCTGAGCTGAGGTCTGAGCTTGTGCTACAAGATGACTTAACTACATACTCATCCATCCTTTTCTGCTTCCTCCTTTGGCTGGTAGTATGTTCCTCAATCCCAAGGCCATTACATATGGCCTTTGTCCTGTCATACATGTCCACTGCCATCTCTGAGGTGCGATAACCTTTGAGTGTGTCCTGCACTGTGCTTTTAAATAGTACAGATTTTGAAGATGTGCACTTTAACGCAGCAGCACCTGGAGCCATCCATACTTATGTCCAGTGTCCACTGACAAAGACATGCTCATGATACTGTGATAAACTATAATAAGCTTTAATCGAACCCTGGTTAATTTCCTTGGATAATCCGGTTGGTTTGGGGTGGTGTGAAAGCTCATTCACTCTTGCAAGTGAACCCTGCTGCGGTTTATTTGAGATGTGAATGCAAAGCGGACCAAAAGCAGGAAAAGACCCCAAAATCGAATATTTTTTTTATGAGAAGACTGAAACATTATGTATATAATTTTTTCGATTGCTTAAGCACGATTTTTAAAACAGGGCCCGGTGTTTCAAAACACTACACACAATTAGCACAACCACACACACAATTATCAGAACACCTCAGATCCTTTGCTAAATTAAACACAAACTATACACTAATTTATAAAAACTACATTTTGTTACCATATGAAACACACGTTTCATATGACTTAATTCTGTTTGAACCAGTTACACACTGCTGTGCTTAACCTAAAACACATTTAGCAATTCTACTTCTCAGTGATTAGAGTACTGTAAGTGAAGTACACAGAGAATGTGCAAATATACAATAAATTCACCAAACACTACACAAGACCAATGCTATAGATTGATGAAAATATAATTTATTTATATCCATATACCCAAATCAATGATGCAGACTGATGAAAATATAAATTTTCTCTCCATATAACCAAATCAGTCAACATTTCAACATGGAGAATCAACCAAACATGTCCCAGTTGTCATGCTACTACAGTGTGCATAACACAGTAAGCTCAGCAAATATCAGACTAACATAAAATACTGTATCCAGTACAGGTTAAAATTACAGTAAAACAAAAACAAAAATAGAACATTTTTAAATAGAGTACAGAAAATACTAGAGATTATCTCTTTGCCTAGCTGGATCTGGCAAGAGATTTTTTTGTTGTGATTCTCCATGTTGACATGCTGACTGATTTGGGTATATGGAGAGCACATTTATATTTTCATCAGTCTGCATCATTGGTTGTCTTGTGTAGTGTTTGGTGAATGTATTGTATATTTTCACGTTCTCTGTGTACAGTACTTCACTCTCCTTCCATTTTGGTTGAAGACAGGTGAACTCACCTGCTGCATTTTTATAGTGCTTAAAGGCCAACCTTCACGTTGTATTTTTGTTCAATAAACAATGTGGACTAGGCCAACGGTGACTTTCATGAAGAAGGGAAAAAAAAGTATTGAAATTGACCCAGTTTTAGCGTTTTTATTAAACATTTTGTCTGCCCAACACAATCACCACGCACGTGGATATTTTAATCAATGGTTCATAACGTGCGTGTGTAATCGAAATGATCTCGTCACAACAGGTGCAGGGCACCAGGGGGCTCACCAGGGGGCGCTGAGAGTCACACACAGCTAGTGGCAGGCACTGCAGGCAGAGAGCCTTGCTACCATAGATATATGCTTGCTACTACTAGCCGAATGAAAATGTATCTGTTTCACCTAACACTATTGCTCCGTGATTATAGCCATCCATCTCTAAAGCTAACCACTATTTGTAAAAGCCACAACCATGTTACCATATTTGTAATAATGTAAATCATTGTGTCGTTGTACACATATTGTGTTTATAACGTTAGTAGCTAACATAGCTTAGCTTGGTAGCTATTGTGCTAACAACATATCCCGACATCCGGCTCGCTGGCCGGCATGAACGGCCGACCCAAAATGGTTCTCTCCTCTCTGTACACCCCGTCCCCACGGGTACCCTGCCGGGGGGCCCATGGACGCGACAACGGCGGCAGCCGTAGGGTGCTCGAGCCCGTAAAGGCTAGTGGTACACGATAGCTATGAGCTAACTAACGCTACAGGCTCAAACACCCTACGGCCGCCGCTGTTGTCGCGTCCACAAGCTCCTCCGCAGGACACCCGCGAGGACGGGGGCACACAAAGAGGAGAGAACCACCCGCAGGGACGGCGGAGGTGTAGTGGTCCCGACTGTAGCAGGGACGGCGGAGCTATAGGCTAACTGTGATGCACCAAGTGGGCCACCATTGATCTAGTACTATGACCCGGACGGGCAAGGCATACGTTTCCTGAAGTGACGTCACGGCCGTGCTAGCGTCTGATAAGCTTTTAGATTCGGCTCATTAATATGCACCTGTAGTGACGTCGGCGCTTGATAAGCTTTTTTGATTCGCGCGTGCATGTTATTCGTGCGTGGACCTTTTTAACTCTTTCGAAGTGGCATTTCCGGTGTCAAATGGAAAAAAATAAATAATGAAATTATATACCAATGATGTAAACTACCCATAATTGATCAGTAGGGTTTAACCTGGATGTTGGGCTTTAAACCTGATTGGTGTATCTACAATTAAGCAATGGTGTGTTTGTGCATCTGATTGCTGTGTTTAACCAATTGGCTCATATGTGTGGTAATTTGACATTCTATGTGTAATGTAATGCAAGTGTGTTTAGTGTTTTGCAAATCACTGTGTGTATTGTTTTGCAAAAAGTGTGAGGCTGACTTTGTGCTTATAGGGGTGCAAATCTGGGCCTATCTTTTGCTCCTTGAGTGTAAGGTTTTGATAATTGTGTAATACTTTTGATTTTAGTGTTTATGCAATCGAAGAAAACTGTAAAGACTAGAGATTAACTGTGTATTTCTTTTGTACATAGGCTGTGCATAATGTTTGTTTGTTTATTTGCTTATGTGTATGATTCTTAACTGTGTTTTTATTTAGTTATTGGTGTATATGTGTGTATGTATATATATATATATATATATATATATATATATATATATATATATATATATATATATATATATATATATATATATATATATATATATATATATATATATATGTATGTATGTATGTATGTATGTATGTATGTATGTATGTATGTATGTATGTGTGTATATATGTATATTTGTACTCTTGTTGGGGCCTCTTGGACCATATTAATGTTTTATCTGGCTAAATAAAGGTTAAATAAATAAATAATAAACTGATGGTTTGGTCCTGTTAACTTTGAATTTTCTATGGGGACTGCCCAGATCCCTCTCATGGACCTGGACCTCACTTTAAAAAACTCTAATCTAGTTCTTCAGTATTCGTCTCTAATTACTCAAAAATTGCGTATTTCTGTGTGTAAAAAAAAAAAAAAAAAAAGAGGGAGGGGGGGGGGGGGGGGGGGGGGGGCCTCCACCCCCTTGGGCTGAAGCCCCCAATGTTATCTAACCCTAAAAACGCCCCTGGTGCCGGAGTACACGGCAGACTTTTTATTTTTTCAAATACCACTCCCGACTCTCGAGCCTCTACCTCCGTCAATCATTTGGCGATCTCGAAGATTATTGGACAGGGTTGTAACCAATGAGTAGGGCTTTCCAATGGTATCCCAGGTGGGAATGACCGAATCAGGATCTAGGTGAAAAGTCACAAGCGAAAACAGGAAGAGAATTCTCCGTCGAATGCATTGAAGTCTATGAGAAAATCGTTTTCTGAGCTCTCTCACCTTTTACCAAAACCGCTTCTAATCACTCATTTCTGAACGGATTTTTATGAATTTGGACATCTACTACACAAGACTTCAGGCTATGGACCCAGGCTGTCTTTTCACCCATACCAATTTTCTTGGAAATACTACTTCTGGACTACTAACTACTACTCCTGTAGATACACTACACGACCAAGGTACCCATGTACATGTCAAAATACTTCCCAAAGGTCAGTGAATACCACGATCACAACACCAGAGGGAGCTCCACAAATCATGTTAAACCCAGATTCGGCTCAAACAAGGGACTAAACACGTTTCACAATTATGCAACATCAATGTGGAACGCCCTACCTAAAGCTGTAAAGGAATGTGAATCACTACCCACTTTCAAAACCACTCTCAAAGAACACCTACGGGAGACTGCAATTCAAAACTGGCCCCTGTAAATGTCCTAACCTAACCCCCTCCAATGTACAGTAAATGACCAAGCATGGTTTTGTCAATATTCCAATGTACAGTTTTGCTTGTACAGTTGTACAGTGTCCCCCCACCCACCCCTCCTACCCAACCTACCCAACCCCCCCACCCCACCCACCCAACCACCTCCAATGTACAGTCCCCCCCCCCACCCCACCTACCCAACCTCCTCCAATGTACAGTTTCTATGTCAAATGTATATACTCTCTTTTCTAGACTCTTTTTGTATCACAAACAGTACTGTATTTGCAAATCTGGTATGTCATAAATGTATAGATGTAGCAGTACTGTATATCTGTATGTCGTGTATGTCATATATGTTATGATGAATTGAAAATGGGGGACCCTGATGTAAACAAGACGAAAGTCTTTCTCTGGTCTGCATCCCCTTAACAATTGTATGTATTGAGCTGTACTGTACTGTACCCATCCATTCTGCAATCTGTTAATAAAGTTTTCAATCAATCAATCAATCAATCAATCACAGAAAATGTGAGTAACAAGTTTGTCTACAACTCAAGTTCAGACCTATGTTACTCTATTTCATTAGCACTAAAAGTGATTTTTTTACCAAGCTCATCCATGTGCTATAAGTAGTATTTTGGTTTGCTAAAAAGCATAGTCATCAAAAACTAAAACTAAAATGACCACTTTTGGGAGCGCCTGTTAAGAGGTTAGAGGCAGTGGTTCTCCCATGAGGTCCAGGGATCCTTGAGGGGTTCCCAAGAAAGATGGGGAATAGTTTAATTTCACAGTTTAATTTGCTACAAGTTAGTCCAGTGAGAGAATATGAGTACCTTCCAGTGAGAATGGAGGGAGGGCAAGAGAGAGAGGAGGAGAAATGAGTGAGTGGGGTGAGAGCACAGGAGGGAGGGAGGGAGGGAGAAAGAGAGAGAAGCAGAGAGACAGGTTTCTAAACAGTGTCAATGAGTCATAGTTTTCTATGAGTCAGCTGTGGGGCTTCAAATTCACAGAGACGAGAGGAGAAGCAGCATTGAGCAGCAGATTCTCACAGAGAACGGAAGGAAGACAGCGAGAGAGATGGAAAGACTGACGACACTCGTCTGCCTCGGCCTGCTGCTTGTGACCTCAGCCTTGGTGAGTAATGACACAACTGAGTTGGTGCCTCAACATTATACAAAATGTTGAAATAGTTTAATTTGATGTCCTTCGTTTCAACATATTTATATTAAAGAAAATTAATTATTCCGTTTAATTTCATTATAATTCCAATCGTGTTCCAATCCTCCATTTGTAAAGATTTGTCCCATGTTCCACATCGCTTAAATACTGTTGTCAAATTAACTATTAATTGTCTCTCAGCCTCTCAGTAAATTCAAAGGAAATTCAAATAATTGTTCCCTTGGTGTTACATTACATCATTCCAGCCATCTATGATTCTGCTAATCTCCATCCCAAGTAAAGGATTCACTCTCAATTCAGGCAGTTTTTTTTCTTCTTCCCAATTTTACAAATATTATATGAATAATATAGATATTCTTGAAAATGTGGTTTGAACAAAATTCCAGGTTGGCTTAAATTGCAACTCATGCTGAAATGTGATTTAATTTCCAGAGCATCTGTTTATTCCTATTTAATACAACATGTGTTAATAATAGCAGCAACAAATGCTGGTTGGTTGTAGATAATAAAGATATTATCTTCTCTCTCTCTCTCTCTCTCTCTCTCTCTCTCTCTCTCTCTCTCTCTCTCTCTCTCTCTCTCTCTCTCTCTCTCTCTCTCTCTCTCTCTCTTTCTCTCTCTCTCTCTCAGGGACAAATAGACCCCAGAGGGGCCCGTCCCATAGAGCACGGCTTCAAAGCTGATAAATGTGCCACTCAGAAGGAGTGGCCCTTCTGCACCACCGACGACTGGGTACAAGTCTCACCTTATTGATTCCTTTCCTTTCTCTTCCTCCTCGTTTCTCTTCCTCTCTCCCTCCCTCTCTGTCCCTTTAGTCCGGGTTACTGTTTCTTTGACCTCTGGTTAGATACCAACTTCATTTAGTTGTATTCTGTACTTGTGCTGGATGATGACAATACATTTGAATCTAACTCCCTTATCACCATCTCACACCTCCATCCATCCCTTCCTCCATCCATCCTTCCTTCCGTCCGCTCCCTTCCCCTCTCTAGGGTCCTAAGTGCCCGTCCGGCTGTAGGATCCAGGGTCTGTTGGATAAGTATGACCACGAGATTCTGAAGAAGATTGAGAAGATCAGATCTCTGCTGGAACAGAACCAAGCCAACTACCGCTCTGCCGACCAGGTGTCCAAACAGACCTATGCCTACCTGACGGAGAAACTCACCACCGATGCAGGTGTGTGTGTGTGTGTGTGTGTGTGTGTGTGTGTGTGTGTGTGTGTGTGTGTGTGTGTGTGTGTGTGTGTGTGTGTGTGTGTGTGTGTGTGTGTGTGTGTGTGTGTGTGTGTGTGTGTGTGCGTGCGTGCGTGCGTGCGTGCGTGCGTGCGTGCGTGCATGCATGCGTGGGTGCGTGCGTGCGCGTGTGGCTTCTGTGGTAAATCATTAATCCGTAAAAACACAGGAATACTATAAATCACTGCAGTATGTCTATAGTAAATCTCTAAAGTGTTGGCAGCAGCAATGACAACAAAAACTCAAATAAACATTGTAGAACGCACTACATAAAATCTCCTGTCAGCTATTGATATTAGAAAACACTGCAACAGGAAATAAATGTGTGTTCAGGCTGTTCCACTGAAAGCCAAGGTGATTAGAAAAGAAAGGTCTGGACGTTGACAACGTTTCCTTGACAACAATGTGGAAATTCAGTGCTGGAACCAGGATTCTGGACTTAGTCAATGGTCCAGTGGTTCTTTACTTCCTCATCAGTGACAAAACCTTCCTTATACAAGAACCTTGCTGAAAACATCGGTGACCAAACCTTCCTTATACAAGAACCTTGCTGAAAGCATCAGTGACCAAACCTTCATTATATAAGAACCTTGCTGAAAGCATGGTGACCAAACCTTCCTATAAGAACCTTGCTGAACGTGTCTATATGAAACCCCTCTGTCACCAGGTAAAGACACCAGCTACTATGACTTGGCTCAGAACCTCCGTCAACGCATCGTGGACATGAAGATAAAGATCGAAAGACAGCTGAGGACCTTGCAGGCCATGAAGGACAGAGTTAAAGACCACGTCATTGATATGCACAGACTGGAGGTACGGAGACACACACACACACACACACACACACACACACACACACACACACACACACACACACACACACACACACACACACACACACACACACACACACACACACACAATCCCATCTAGGTTAACCGGGATATTAGTCAGTATTTTGTGGATTTACACAACAATTGGTTTTGATCAAGCAACCTGATTGGCTGAGACCAGTGTGTTACTTGCCACACTCCTATGCAGAGCTGTCTCTACGCCTGTACATCACAGCCTGCTAAAGCCCTCTGTCTCTACGCCTGTACATCACAGCCTGCTAAAGCCCTCTGTCTCTACGCCTGTACATCACAGCCTGCTAAAGCCCTCTGTCTCTACGCCTGTACATCACAGCCTGCTAAAGCCCTCTGTCTCTACGCCTGTACATCACAGCCTGCTAAAGACCTCTGTCCAAGAGAGCTAACAATTGTACCAAATCAGGACATCCGCGACCAAATTAATTTGAAAGAAATTGCGAACATCACATATAACATTGAATTGGGTGAATACAGAGTATCACTTAACCAGAGATTAAGCTGGTATAAACATTTATGAGTTATGCAGTGATGTAGTTATCAGAAAAGTAAACAGACTATAGTTCATGTATTTTTTGCATGAGGAAACCAGATCTGGTGGTATGGCTGCGTTCATTGTTGTTTCAATGGTCACACATGGTCATAAACAAGGCTACACAAACGCTGTGAAACTAAATTATCTAAAAAAAAAAAAATTATAAGAGAGACTAAATAATATTGGGAGGAATAATAATATAATGTAACTTATTCAATATGTTAAGGAAAAATAATAAGAGTATAGGTAGCTGTTAGTTTACTTCCTCTTTGAGGAAGAGATGAGATGTTTGACAGTGGAACACAAGTGGAACTGCTACTGTACATCGTCATGGCTAGGGGTTGCTTAGCAACACAAACACACAGCAGAATTAACTCTTCATCAGAACTTGATATCTCAGTGTTTTATTCATGAAATCAGATATTGTATTAAAAGTGTTGTATAAAAGCAATAGAACACTGGACATGGTTGTGTGTTTTAGTGAATAACATCACAGCTGAAGTGACTTGCCTCATCTCCACTAGCCAGGGTTTACCATACCATACCGTACCATACCATACCATACCATACCATACCATACCATACCATACCATACCATACCATACCATACCATACCATACCATACCGTACCGTACCATACCATACCATACCATACCATACCATACCATACCATACCGTACCGTACCGTACCATACCGTACCGTACCGTACCGTACCATACCATACCATACCATGCCATGCTAGAACATGGCTAGCCCCAGCCAGGCTGAGCATAGCTAATGGAGACACAAACCCAACCCGTACCATGCTAGACCATGGCTAGCCCCAGCCAGGCTGAGCATAGCTAATGGAGACACAAACCCAACCATACCGTACCATGCTAGACCATACCATACCATACTAGACCATGGCTAGCCCCAGCCAGGCTGAGCATAGCTAATGGAGACATGGCATTATATGAATTACTATGACACACTCTTTGTTGTGTTCTATTGTGGGAATAAATGGGAATACACACCAAATTAAGAACATGTTATTTCCATGACCGAGGAAAGTTCAGTCAATATTAATGAACATGAGCTACAATCTCTCCCAAAGAAACCAGAGAAGTGAGACTTGAACTTGTGACGTTATCATCAAGTCTGCAGCTGCTCCAGTCTGACATGTTAGTTAGGTGCTGGGAAAATAACATAGGTACTCCTTGCAGTTGTGCCAGAGTTTGAAGCCATTCAGGATTATTGTTCGTTGTGATGTCACTAGCGGGACACAAGCAATAAATGAGCTTTAATTAATCAACTAGTTCTGTTTTTCTGGAGCCAGGAACATTGATTACCTAATGTACTGCACTGTTGGTGTTGGGTAGTCAGGGAGGGAACATTGATTACCTAATGTACTGCACTGTTGGTGTTGGGTAGTCAGGGAGGGAACATTGATTACCTAATGTACTGCACTGTTGGTGTTGGGTAGTCAGGTAGGGAACATTGATTACCTAATGTACTGCATTGTTGGTGTTGGGTAGTCAGGTAGGGAACATTGATTACCTAATGTACTGCACTGTTGGTGTTGGGTAGTCAGGTAGGGAACATTGATTACCTAATGTACTGCACTGTTGGTGTTGGGTAGTCAGGTAGGGAACATTGATTACCTAATGTACTGCACTGTTGGTGTTGGGTAGTCAGGGAGGGAACATTGATTACCTAATGTACTGCACTGTTGGTGTTGGGTAGTCAGGGAGGGGGGGAAATAATTATTTAAAAATGTGTTGCTACAGCCACCAACAACACTGTGTTGAATACAAGGGAAGAAAGAGGTGCTGGAAAATAAATTATTACAATTAGATTTAGACTAGATTACATTTAGAAAGAAAAAAAAGAATCGTGTGGATTCAAGGAAGTAAAAAAGAATTTGTTGAAAAGAGACATAATAAATGTCCCCTTTAACTTAGATATGAGTTATTCTCTGGAAAACTGTATAAACAGTGAGAAATATGAGAACATGTATTAAGGCTCTTGTCTCTGGAAAACTGTATACAGGGAGACATTATGAGAACATGTCTTAGGCCTCTTGTCTCTGGAACTCTGTATAAACAGGGAGACATTATGAGAACATGTCTTAAGCCTCTTGTCTCTGGAACTCTGTATAAACAGGGAGACATATTAGAACATGTTTAAACAATCTCTTGTCTCTGGCAGGTGGACATTGACATCAAACTGCGCTCCTGTAAAGGCTCCTGCCAGAGCTACACAGAGTTCTCTGTGGACCAGGAGAGCTATGTGGCTCTGGACAAGCAGGTAAACAAACACTTCAGCACAAATGTTTGATACAATTATTGTATAAATGGACCTAATCTTTTTTAAATGTCTTTATGTTAAAGTATAAGACGATGCACTTGAAGATAATGGAACAAAAAGACTTGAAGCAACTCTACCTTCTTGTGTACTGTACACTGGACTTTTTGTTTCATTTCATGTCTGTCTGTCTGTCTGTCTGTCTGTCTGTCTGTCTGTCTGTCTGTCTGTCTGTCTGTCTGTCTGTCTGTCTGTCTGTCTGTCTGTCTGTCTGTCTGTCTGTCTGTCTGTCTGTCTGTCTGTCTGTCTGTCTGTCTGTCTGTCTATATATCTATCTATCTATCTATCTATCTATCTATCTATCTATCTATCTATCTATCTATCTATCTATCTATCTATCTATCTATCTATCTATCTATCTATCTATCTATCTATCTATCTATCTATCTATCTATCTATCTATCTATCTATCTATCTATCTATCTATCTATCTATCTATCTATCTATCTATCTATCTATCTATCTATCTATCTATCTATCTACCTACCTACCGACCCTCTCTTCTCTCCATCCATCCATATAGATGGACCAGCTGGAGTCTCGTTCCAGTCAGAGTGTTGAAACGGTGACCACTCTGTACGTGATGAAGAGCAGAGCCATGAAGGACGTGGTGATAGACAGCAGGTTCAAGTCCAGTCTGGACGTGGACACCGGGACGACCACCCCCCAAGAGAGACAGGAATTCTTCCCTGATGTAAGTGTTGCTGATGATTAGATTAGATTAGACAGCTTTATCAATCCCCAGGGCGAAAATCGTTTGCCACCAAATCAACTCATACAGACAACAATCAGTGAAACAATGGAAGCCATTTGAGACAGCTAAAAGGTGCTGTGAATCTAGACCAACGTCTAAAAGTGTCTAAATGTGTCCACTGCTGGAACAAAGGACTCTGGGTCTTTCAGTAGAACTGAGGCACCACTAGTCGCTCAGTAGAACTGAGGCATCACTAGTCGCTCAGTAGAACTGAGGCATCACTAGTCGCTCAGTAGAACTGAGGCATCACTAGTCGTTCAGTAGAACTGAGGCATCACTAGTCGTTCAGTAGAACTGAGGCATCACTAGTCGTTCAGTAGAACTGAGGCATCACTAGTCGTTCAGTAGAACTGAGGCATCACTAGTCGTTCAGTAGAACTGAGGCATCACTAGTCGCTCAGTGCCCCCCCCCCCCACCCCACCCACCCAACCACCTCCAATGTACAGTTTCATCGCTAAATGATACTCTCTTTTTTAGACTCTTTTTGTATCACAAACAGTACTGTATTTGTAAATCTGGTATGTCTGTAGCAGTACTGTCTATCTGTATGTCATGTATGTCATATATGTAATGATGAATTGAAAATGGGGGACCCTGATGTAAACAAGACAAAAGTCTTTCTCTGGTCTGCATCCCCTTAACAATTGTGTGTATTGAGCTGTACTGTATTGTACCCATTCTGCAATCTGTTCATAACATTTTCAATCAATCAATCAATCAATCAATCAATCAATCAATCAATCAATCAGTAGAACTGAGGCATCACTAGTCGTTCAGGAGAACTGAGGCATCACTAGCTGCTCACTGAATGAGCTTCTGGGTGCATTAAAAACACTATGTAATGGATCGACCTTCAAAATACAGAACCGTTTTAAATGTAGCCCTTGTTCTCTTTTCTACAGTGACCTCAAGTGAGTCTGGGCTGGGTAAGGCTAATCACTGAGCCAGCCTTTCTGATCATCTTATTGACCCTGTTTTTATTAGTCCATGGGCCAGACCAAGCAAAGACAGTCAACCCAGTTCCTGTCCAAAATCTATGCCCACTGTTACCAAAAGAAAGCAGAGAAGCATCAATGCACCAACTCCAATGTTAGCAAGTTACAAGGGGTGGGGGGGGGGGGGGGGGGGCAGTGGGTGTGAGGGCCAGCACAAAGCAAAGGTGCAGATGCCAATAGTGCAGACAATAATCAGCTTGCCAGAGAGAAGAACCTTGCTTGGGTCCTGGTACACATGTCCCAAGGAGGAGACCAGTCAGTAGCTGGACAGGATTCAACACCCTGACTCCACGTGTCCAGATGTCGGTTGTCCCCGACAACGTAGGCTATCAACATCGTGAATGTACCGAAACCAGCTTATCAGTATCATCAGAAGAGTGGATTAAGCACTCCACCCATGGTGTCGTTGGTATAGTGGGCTGTTTGCTTGTTCTCACACACACACACACACACACACACACACACACACACACACACACACACACACACACACACACACACACACACACACACACACACACACACACACACACACACACACACACACACACACACACACACACACACACACACAAGCAAGCACACAAACACACACACACATACACAAGCAAGCACACAAACACACACACACAAACTTGAAGACTTGAAGATATTCCCAAGTCCAGTTCAAAAGTATGTAACCTAGTATTACATAAATGAACGTCTCCTCCTCTCCCCTCAGGTCTCCACCATCCAACTCACAGTGGAACCAGAAGGCGCCTCCCCGGCGTCCCCGGCAACCGTCTCCAAGGTCCCAGGTACTTCCTTTTCCTCCTCGTCCTCGTCCTCCTCATCATCCTCCTCATCCTCACTCGACAACCGGGGCGGCTCCACCGACTCCATCATTGAGATCGGATCGCTCGCGGGTTTCTTCGGGGGTTTCGAGGCGGCCACCGGAGGCCAGCCCGCCACGGCCCACGTCTCCACCCAGAGCGTGTCGTGCACCCAGAGCACCAGGACCACGGTGGTCCACACCAAGAGCGGCCCGGTGGAGCGGACGGAGACGGTGGTGGAGGGAGGGCCAGAGTGCCGAGCCGTGGACTTAACCAAAGGCTCGGGGTCGTTGATGACCCACATCACCTCCTCTTCTTCCTCTTCTCACTCCGCCGTCAAGGGGAGCCTCGTGGACACGAAGACGAGCTTCCCGGACCCGTTCGGGGCGTTCCCGTTCGGGGCGGACCTCGGGGGGTTCATGACCGACGGTGGGGACGACGACGTTCCGGATTTCCACGCTCGGAGCGTCAAAAGCGTGCGCGTAGAGCGGCAGGCTGATTATGAGGGAAAAGGTACTACGACGTCAGACGTGGAGTGAAACTACGAGGCCCAGGATGCATTGTGGTGCAAGCCAAGCCCGTTCAGCTAGCTAGCCCACTATAGAGTCAGCTAGCTCCTTAGCTAGCCTTATGTTACCAAAATGAGAAGTGAACCGCTGTTATTGTTTCATTTAATTGTATTATTAGTCGGAAAGAGATGAAAGTGATTATGATCACGTCAAGATCTGCAATTCATAAAACATTTGGACTGATTGTGTGAAGCACGCAAAATGTTTTAGTCATGACCATGGTGTAATTGAAGAATCTTAATGGAAAAAGGACTACAAGAATATACAGTTTTTTGTACATATAACGTAAAAGATTTGTCAGGGAAAATGTCTATCTCTTGTACCACACATTTAATCAAATCTACTATTCATCCTCTCTGGGTTTGGGGTTAATGATAGTCAGATGAAACTGGGCATATATTTCCCCACTACATTAGCATTTGGTAGGTAGCATTAGCATGTCTAGGTACAAGTGCCTCTGCTCTTAACACGGTTACATTTCAGCTCAGCCAACCAAGGACATCCCCCTCCAAGCTAACTCGCACCCCCGCCCCCTCCCCCGCCCCTCTCTGTTTCTTTTAGATTGCGCCGACATCCAGCAGAAACATCTGAGCGGGGAGTCGAGCGGCCTGTTTAAAGTCAAACCCGCTGGTTTGCAGTCCAGCGCGTTAGTGGAGGTTTACTGCCAGCAGGAGGGGATAATGGGAGGCTGGCTGTTAGTTCAGCAGAGGGAGAGCGGGGAGCTGAGCTTCAACCAGACCTGGTCCGACTACCGGGACGGTTTCGGCTCTGTCGACGCGCGGGGCAAGGGGGAGGTTTGGCTGGGCAACCAGAACCTTCACCTGTTGACCAATCGGAGCGAGACCATGCTGAGGGTGGAGCTTGAGGATTGGGAAGGGGGCGAGGCTAGCGCGGAATACACAGTCAGGGTGGGGTCGGAGGCGGAGGGATACCCGCTGCACGTGTCGGGGTACACCGGGGACGCCGGGGACGCTCTGGTGAGAGGGGAGGACCGGTTAGGCTCTTTCCTGTCCCACGCCGGGATGAGGTTCAGCACCTTCGACAGGGACAGTGACCGGTGGGAGGAGAATTGCGCCGAGATGTTCGGGGGAGGCTGGTGGTACAACAACTGCCAGTCGGCCAACCTGAACGGGGTTTATTACGAGGGAGAGTATGAGCCGGATAAGAACAGCCCCTACGAGGTCGAGAACGGAGTCGTGTGGCCCACGTACAAACCGGCCGACTACAGCCTGAAGAGAGTGAGGATGTTCATTAGGCCTGCAGCCTTTTAAAGGAACAGAGGCAGGAGGAGGAGGAGGAGGAGGAGGAGGAGGAGGAGGAGGAGGAGGAGGAGGAGGAGGAGGGAGGGAGGGAGGGATGGAGGGTTATTGAGGAGGTGGAAAGAGAGTTGTTGATAGAGCAGCACTGGGAACTGACTGTCTTCATGTCTCGGGGAAAAAAACAATAATATCACCGCCTTCAAGGATCATTTCCATTCAAACTAATACTATAAAATAGCCTATTGCTATAGGTCAGGATGTCATCTAATACTATAAGATAGCCTGGTATAGGATGCTACCTGCCAAACAACCACCCTGCAACATCCCAGGGTCCCACACCAGTTCCCAGGCCTGAGTCTGACAAACACTGGCTTAGAGAGAAGAGAAAGAATTAAAAGACAGAAAATAGGAAATAATATGATAATAATATAGGACACAAGGAAAGGCCCTTTTCACAGCAGCCATTTTGACTTGTCATAGATAGGTAAACAAAGGTGTAACCATAGGTATAGAATAATGATATTATGAATAATATTCTGCATCTATGGTTACATAATAATTCCTATTCTATATCTCTGGTTACAGAATAATGAATATTCTATATATGGTTATACCTTTGTTTACCCATCTGTGACTCGTCAAAATGGCTGCCATGAAAATGGTTCAGGAGGAAGAAGGGAATGGGAGCATAGAGGGTGAACAAATACCTTCCAGTTTGTTGGCTTTTTAGTGAATCATTAGGTTATTTCAGTTTCCCTGTGTTTTCATGTTTGCTTGTTCTGTCAATACTGTCTGTAATGTAATGTCGATGACCTGGAGTTTTTAGAATGAACCGAGTGTTCTAGAATGTTCTCCCTGATCACAGTGACCTCTGGACGAGCTAACAATGCAGCCGCTCAATGAATAAAGATTGAAACATGTTCACTTCAACCAGTGTGTTTGTGGTATCATGTTATTTCCACATTACTGTTTTTAAAACGACACAAACTGATCTCTAGTGAAGTTAATTTCTTAGTAGTGGCCTAAGAATTCCACCGACCATCAAATACATTTGTAGAAATGCACAAGTTAATTGGAAGACTGATTGAACACAAGTTAGCTGCCTACCAGCCAAACTGCCTAGTAGAAATTATGGATGTAACAGTAGGCAACATCTAAAAGCATTTGAGAATCATATGTGGTAATAGATGTGGTAATATATGTGATACTAGATGTGGTAATAGATGTGCTAATAGATGTCATAATAGATGTGCTAATAGATGTATTGCACTGAATGCTTGTGTAGTTCTTTCTTCCAACTTGGAGGACAATGGTCAGCATTCTAAACCTGTGAAACGCCTCTATTGTACACAGTGCCATATAATACACAGGGAACTTCTGATTTTAGGCATCCAATATCATGCAGAATACATGGTATGGTATGGTTTATTTCTTAATCCCAGAGGGAAAACATGGTTTGCCACCAGAGCGAAAATATACAAACATGAAAGAAACAGTTACATGATACAATACAGGATAGGTAGAGCCTCTCAACACAGTGCTAACGGTGTGAGTTTATGGTTTTAACTTGTGCAGCACTGAAAATGTTGTCTAGTATTTACTAAGACGCCTGTGTGATAAGATATATATATATGTTGGCAAGACTTCATACTAAAACAAAGGATTAGTACATAAGAGCTCCATCAGGCCTGACTATCCTGCTGACTTCTCACACCATATCTCCTCTCATGCATTTCAGGACATTGAACACATTGAATTGCCAGGAGGGGTATTTGTCTATTATATGAAAACTAAACCTGGTATTTGTCCATCATATGAAAGCTAAACCTGGTATTTGTCGAGCATATGAAAGCTAAACATGGTATTTATCGATCATATGAAAGCTAAACCTGGTATTCGTCCATCATATGAAAGCTAAACCTGGTATTTGTCTATCATATGAAAGCTAAACCTGGTATTTGTCGATCATATGAAAGCTAAACCTGGTATTTATCGGTCATATGAAAGCTAAACCTGGTATTTGTCCATATATGAAAGCCAAACCTGGTATTTGTCGATCATATGAAAGCTAAACCTGGTATTTGTCCATCATATGAAAGCCAAACCTGGTATTTGTCGATCATATGAAAGCTAAACCTGGTATTTATCGATCATATGAAAGCTAAACCTGGTATTTATCGATCATATGAAAGCTAAACCTGGTATTTGTCCATCATATGAAAGCTAAACCTGGTATTTGTCGATCATATGAAAGCTAAACCTGGTATTTGTCTATCATATGAAAGTTAAACCTGGTATTTGTCTATCATATGAAAGTTAACGCTGGTATTTTTCCATCATATGGAAGCTAAACCTGGTAGTTGTCTATCATATGAAAGCTAAACCTGGTATTTGTCTATCATATGAAAGCTAAACCTGGTATTTGTCTATCATAATATGAAAGCTAAACCTGGGCCCTCATGCATCAACGTGTTCTACGCACAGATCTGTGCGTAACCCGTGCGTACGATCATTTCTAAGCAAAGAGTGGGATTCATCAACTTCAACTTGAACTTGACTTCGTGCTTACATCTACGCACATTTCAGACCTGGCGTACCTCGCGCCCAGTGGTAGAATATATTATTACAACAAGGAAATGAGCTTCTGTGCATAATAACACTGGATGTTCTATGAACCGTAGTTCATTATAGTTCATTGTAAAATAGCAACAGTAGTGTAATTATGGTCAAAACCCTATGAATAGCATTTGGAATAATAGATCTTTCTCTCAGAATGAATGCAGCATGTCATATATGTTACGATGAATTGAAAATGGGGGACCCTGATGTAAACAAGACGAAAGTCTTTCTCTGGTCTGCATCCCCTTAACAATTGTATGTATTGAGCTGTACTGTACTGTACCCATTCTGCAATCTGTTAATAAAGTTCTCATTCATTCATTCATTCATGGTTTATATAGCGTTATCGGAATATACGGGGTGTAGGCTACTGACTGACTGCGCTCCGCGTAGCTTGATTGATTGATTGATTGAAAAGTTTATTAACAGATTGCAGAATGGGTACAGTACAGTACAGCTCAGTACATACAATTGTTAATTGGGGATGCAGACCAACTTTCGTCCTGTTTACATCAGGGTCCCCCATTTTCAATTCATCATAAATCATAAAGCTCAACTCGTTATTATTTTGCGCACAGACCGCCGAAACACGGGAACGTTTTGATTATATTTAAAAGGCTTTACGTTAAACGAAACAAGTGGAATTTCGAAGCTGTAAGCAGAATAAGTCATGAATATAGTGTTCTTCCCCCTTTTTACTGTACAAGAAAGAATAGAAAACGCATTGCAATGACACCATGCAGATAGTGGACAGACTATATGATGGAATTCAAGTTCATGTATTGAAAGGCAGGATACATCATACATGCAGTGAGATTCATTGTTCTTGTATATGCTCTCGTATTATATTGTTTATATAGGCTACCCAATACTGACATCAAAATAGATTGTAGTAGTATGCCTCTAGAAATCATGCAGCAGGTAGAAAATTGACGGGAGATCCATCGCGATTTGGA
Source organism: Notolepis coatsorum (assembly GCF_963971535.1). Classification (NCBI taxonomy): domain Eukaryota; kingdom Metazoa; phylum Chordata; class Actinopteri; order Aulopiformes; family Paralepididae; genus Notolepis; species Notolepis coatsorum. The sequence continues at coordinate 85,033,899 of NC_140165.1, read as the reverse complement.
ATAGAATTGAGGAGAACTTTAATCCGTGGGTATTAATCAAACAACACGGGAAAAGGCAGTCATATTCCAGCGCGGTCTTTATTAGCCGACAACAAAATAGATGCCTCTAAAAATCATATAGCCAATCGAACACAACTAATAAAGGCATTCATATTGTACAGCACGGTTATAATGACACACAACACAACCAACGCCAAACAGTGGTCAACGAACGGTCTTTATTAGTATTTTGAGCTGTCCAGGTAGAATTGCAGCAATGGTCTTAGGGAGCCGTTGATATCTGACATCACCGTTTACAAATCCGCCTTTTATTTATCCACCTCCGTTACGAGGACCTCCACCTCGGTGTCTGTGTAGTTTCTCTTTTTCGTTCGCTTTGCCATCCTCCAACATTCCACGCACAGGGATTCCCTCATGGTATTTGAAGGGGAGGGCCTGACCATATTTGGTTGGTCGGGGCGGTTTTGGTATGCAAATACGTGAAAGCGTGCACGAGCTGCGGCGCAGGGCCAAGGTGGGATTCATCATGACAGGGGTGCGTAGAGCCTGCTTACGCACGTGTGATGAATGCCGACTTCCCTGTGCGTGCGCTAGTTCTAAATTCCGTGCTTACGTGTGGAAGTAGGTCAAGGTCAAAGTCCACGTTGATGAATGAGGGCCCTGGTATTTGTCTATCATATGAAAGCTAAACCTGGTATTCGTCCATCATATGAAAGCTAAACCTGGTATCTGTCTATCATATGAAAGCTAAACCTGGTATTTGTCTATCATATGAAAGCTAAACCTGGTAGTTGTCTATCATATGAAAGCTAAACCTGGTAGTTGTCTATCATATGAAAGCTAAACCTGGTAGTTGTCTATCATATGAAAGCTAAACCTGGTAGTTGTCTATCATATGAAAGCTAAACCTGGTATTTGTCTATCATATGAAAGCTAAACCTGGTATTTGCATACTGTCTGTCTTCTTTGCGACGCAGCAAACGTGTGGATGTCAGTTAGCTGTGTATTGACCGCTGGACCAGGACGTTTATAAACGGCGGCCCAAACAAGGGTTTAAATAGAGGCCTTGCACAGACCTTTTGTGTCGTTCTATTTCTTCCAGTATGGATGCCTGCCATGTAACCATTGGTTACCACTTAACCCTTTCACTGCCACACGACAGCCAGTTAACCCTTTCACTGTGACAATACAGAAGGTTAGCCCTTTACTATGACACAATCGCCGTCGGTTGTGTGATAGTAAAGGGTTAACCTTCTGTCGTGTGGCAGTGAAAGAGTTAAATAAAAGCCCATTTTCTGTGCAGTGCTAGAGCAGGTAAACACTGGAACAGCTTGCTATCACTGTTCCACTGTGACTTCAGTAATAAGACACCAAGTGATTATGTTTAAAAAAGCTTCTGTCCACAGAACAGTGTTGTTTAAACTAATGCCTGCTTAGAAGAGTCTTTAAACAAACAAACAAACAAACAAACAAACAAACAAGTCCTAACAACATCCTCATCGTTTCTGGGATATGCTATGCTCATTTATATTTAGGTTGAATGAAAGGATGATTCATGTCAGGTTGTGCAACATAATGTCATTTGGTCCTGACATTTATTTTATTGTTATTACACATACTAATTTAATATATAACATATAACATATACATATACAGAATGTACATTTAAATATAATAAAATGTTAAATATGAATGACAAAAAATATATAATATACACTGCTCAAAGAAATTAAGGGAACACATCCTAGATCTCGATGAATGAAATATTACAGTTGAAAATCTTTATTCATTACATAGTGGAATGCGTTGAGAACGAAATAACATCGTTTGATGGAAATCAAAATCATTAATCCATGGAGGTCTGGAGATTCAGAATCATACTGAAAATAAAATTGACCAAATCAGATCACAGACTGATCCAGCTTCTCATGGAGTCTGCTTCTCACAGTTTGAGCAGAAACATGCACATTAGTGGCCTGCTGGAGGTGGTTTTGTAGGGCTCTGGCAGTGCTCCTCCTGTTCCTCCTTGCACAAAGGACCAGATAACGGTCCTGCTGCTGACCTGTCTCCTGGTATCTCCTCCATGCTCTTGACACTGTGCTGGGAGACACAGCAAACCTTCTTGCCACAGCGCGCATTGATGTGCCATCCTGGATGAGCTGCACTAAAAAAGTTACCAAAAATTTGCCAGAAAGGATGAGGACAGGGGAATGGTCTGTGGCCACCACCTGCAGAACCATTCCTTTATAGGGGTTGTCCTGCAAAGTGCCTCTCATTTCCACCTGTTGTCTCTTCCATTTGCACAACAGCAGGTGAAATTGATTCGAAATCAGTGTTGCTTCCTAACTGGACAGGTTGATATCCCAGAAGTGTGATTGACTTGGAGTTACATTATAATGATTATGTGTTCCCTTTATTTTTTTGAGCAGTGTATATATAATAAGTATTATTTATTTAATTTCAATCCCATTTCCCACCAATCCAAGAGGCTTTTTGTCCTCTTGTTAACCCGTCATTATAAATAAGAATTTATTCTTAAGAGTTATCGACTGTCTGTTAAATATAGATGATATAGTTAATTTAAACAAAGAACATGTGTTCTTGTGTTTGGTTCCAGTGTGTGTTCAGCTGAAGAGTGAAGATGGCCGTCAGTCCCTCCAGGCTCACACACACAACACACACAACACACACAACACACACAACACACACAACAGAGGAAGATGTCCCCCCGAAGCAGATCACCCACTGTGTGCCGATGATGACTGGGTAGGAAACACACACACACATACATACACACACACACACACACACACACACACACACACACACACACACACACACACACACACACACACACACACACACACACACACACACACACACACACACACACACACACACACACACACACACACACACACACACACACACACACACACACACACACACACACACACACACACACACACACACATACCACACACACACACACACACACATTTTAATACTTTATTTGGTTCCACAAATTATATTACATAAACAGGGAATCAAATGTATCGGGGCCAAGCAGCACTGAACACTTAAGGGTACACATAGCACCTCCTTCTCCACGTGGCTAAGCTGCCAATAATAGCTGAGACAGAGCAATATTTGGCAATTTGTTTGGCTTTTCTTTTAGACATTGCAGCAATTCTCAGACCGGTCATGGTGCATTTGTGTACATGGCCAAGACTTCCGAACACAAGTACACTATATCTACACCTATACCCAAGGTCAGCCATCACACTGAGCAGTGGTTGGTATTTGATATACTTGTCCCGGAAGGCCTGGTCCATGTACAGATCAAAGGTACAGCCTACTTCTATCACACACACACACACACACACACACACACACACACACACACACACACACACACACACACACACACACACACACACACACACACACACATACATACATACATACATACATACATACATACATACATACATACATACATACATACATACATACATACATACATACATACATACATACATACATACATACATACATACATACATACATACATACATACATACATACATACATACATACAACCATAAGGTACACACAAACACACACACACACACACACACACACGCACACACATACAGTACACACATACAACCATAAGGTACACACACACACACACACACACACACACACACACACACACACACACACACACACACACACACACACACACACACACACACACACACACACACACACACACACACACACACACATACAGTACACACATACAACCACAAGGTAGTGAAGGTACACACACAAATCGAATCAAATCAAATGTCATTGTAAAGCCCGAGATCACATGGAATAGCCCCCATGGGCTGTACCGGTCTCCTTGTACAAGTCAATAGATCCAGAACAAAAACCACCATCAAATCCAAATATGCGACACTCCCAGACTTTCCCCAATGAAGATGAGGAACGACTCACTAAAAACCTAGCAATAAGAGGAAAAAAGCACCACAGGCAATGTGGAGGAGAAAAACCTCAGATGGGCTGTTGAAAGGGGATCCCCCAACTGGGTGTCAGTGATAATATAGTGTTGCTATGGATGATAGATGGATGAAGAATAGAACAGGCGAATAATTGGTATATATATATATATATATATATATATATATATATATATATATATATATATATATATATATATATATATATATATATATATATATATATATATATATATATATATATATATATATATATATATATATATATATGCAATGAAACACATTATACATACATACATGGTAGCAATAGTATCTAAGGTACATAAGAACATTTTAAAATTATAATAAATAGAGCTAAGAACAACAACAAACGTGTGCACACTCACACCCAGTAAATCCATCCCATCTCTCCCACCTCTCAGGGGTGGAAGTGTCCGTCGGGGTGCAGGCTGCAGGGGCTGCTGTCGGAGCTGCAGAGGGGGGTGCGGAGCCGGCTGAGGCAGGTGTGTGAGAGGGCCCAGAGGTACGAGGACGGGGCCGAGCGATCCATGGCCACCGCTGCTCACCTTTACAACAGCAACAGGAGAGCGATCGTCGGCAGATACGGTGAGACACACTCAACCAAAGCACCTCAAAGGCGCTAAAAACAAGATTACAAACATCACAAAACAAACTGGTCAGACTACTGCTTGACCTGACTCTTAGAACCCACCTCACCCCTGCCCACTTTGACAACCTAGGATGGCTTAGATTAGACGACAGAGTACAGCAACTTGCAATGGGCCTGGTCTACAAGATACACTACACCACTCAGGTACCCATGTACATGTCGAAATACTTCCCAAAGGTTAGTGAATACCACGACCACAACACCAGAGGGAGTTCCACAAATCAACAAGGGACTAAACAAGGGACTAAACACGTTTAGCAATTATGCAACATCAATGTGGAACGCCCTACCCACAGCTGTAAAAAAAAATTGAATCCCTACCCACATTCAAAACCGCTCTCAAAGAGCACCTACGGGAGGCTGCAATTCGAAACTGGCCCCTGTAAATGTCCAAACCCCCCCACCCCCTCCTAATGGACAGTCTCCTCCCCACCGTATGTATATATTTTCTGTTAGGATCTCTGGATAACAGTACTGTATATTTGCATATCGTATATGTCACAAATGTAACAGTACTATATACCTGTATGTCATGTATGTCCCTATGTCATAAATGTCATGATGTCATGTATGTTGTGTATGTCATAAATGTCATTATGAATTGAAAATGGGGGACCCTGATGTAAACAAGACAAACGTCTTTCTCTGGTCTGCATCCCCTTAACAATTGTGTGTATTGAGCCGTACTGTATTGTACCCATTCTGCAATCTGTTAAATTAAGTTTTCATTAATTCAACCGTTGAAGAGATACATCACACGTCTAATTCACCATATTCACACTGTGGCCAGTGTGATCGGAGATATGAGGTTTTCACTGGAGAGCAGAGATATAAGGTTTATTCCCTCCAATGTTTCAGATGTCTTTCTCCACATGCAACAACGGTCGCGAAAAGGATTAAAACCCACGACATCATGAGCGCTTAGCATGACTCTTATCCCACTGAGCCACAGGAACGCTGTGACTTCCGTTCGTCTTGTGTCCAGCGTCGGAGGTGAGGTACGTGGACTTCGCTGAAGGCCTGGCCAGGAACCTCACGTTGCTACGGAAACGTTCCACCGCGCTGTCGACTCAACTCGAGGAGCTGCAAGACAAAGTTCGGCAACAGACAGAGGACGCGTACAGAACGGAGGTGAGGAGGAGAGGGAGAGAGGGGGACACGATAGCGTGATGGCGTTTATTTCTTTGTATGACATTTGTTTTTCATAGTCTAATGTTTTAGCTGCACAATACACAGTGTGAAAGTGCTGCACGTGGAGACTTGACTGTTTTGGGGGTTCCTGCTTTTAGAACATGTGTGGTTTTGTGGGGGTGCCTGCTGTTAGAAGATGTGTGGTTTTGTGGGGGTGCCTGCTGTTAGAAGATGTGTGGTTTTGTGGGGGTGCCTGCTGTTAGAAGATGTGTGGTTTTGTGGGGGTGCCTGCTGTTAGAGAATGTGTGGTTTTGTGGGGGTGCCTGCTGTTAGAAGATGTGTGGTTTTGTGGGGGTGCCTGCTGTTAGAAGATGTGTGGTTTTGTGGGGGTGCCTGCTGTTAGAAGATGTGTGGTTTTGTGGGGGTGCCTGCTGTTAGAAGATGTGTGGTTTTGTGGGGGTGCCTGCTGTTAGAGAATGTGTAGTTTTGTGGGGGTGCCTGCTGTTAGAAGATGTGTGGTTTTGTGGGGGTGCCTGCTGTTAGAAGATGTGTGGTTTTGTGGGGGTGCCTGCTGTTAGAAGATGTGTGGTTTTGTCTGGCTGCTGCCTCTGACCCACAGAGATTACTGCTCAAGCTGAGTCATCAATAAACATACATATACTCACTCAGTCACTCTATTGACTCAAATATCTAACCAGTACTCTTTGTCCCAACAAGTATTGAGCGTAACCCTCGCTGTCTGTGTGCACACACGCTATCTACACCAACTCTGAGACCATGTAAATGTTGACATATTGCGAAAGGTTTAAACGATGAAGAAAATGTATGCACAACTGCATGCAAAACATCCTGTTAATTTGCAGAGCAGTCAGTCTTCAGACCGCTGACAGACTCTGCATTTTTAGATTAAATGTCATGTGTTGTACTTGCCAAGAGGTGTGCAGATATTCTCAGGTTCTCCATATTGTAAAATGTTACCAGGCTTAACACATTGACCGCCGGGGGTTGTGCCCATCTCATACCCCTCTCTGCCACCGTTAAAAGCCTATAGAGATGTTTACCTTCTTTGCAGGGCTATAACTTTTTTAATTGTATTGCTATATCTGCATTACTATGGCCCATTCAACATCGATTATCTATCGTTCAGGATGTGGGAACGTTATACTTTTTCATTCATACATTGTTGTGTCAATACCTTCGAGAATATAAGTATGTTTTTAATCTTTTCTGCTGTAATTAAAAAAAAACGCTAGTTATAGGCCCAAACGCATAATAGATTATCGATTGGCGTTTCTTTCCCATACACGCTATATTAAAAAATTCAAATGTATATGATCGGTATACATTATGCTTCATCATGCGTGGAGGAAAGGGGGGGGGGGGGGTCGTTTATAATTCCTTGATCATCAGTAACGGCTTTATGTAGTATGGGTGATATATTGATCAGATGGTTTGCAGTGAAATGAATAAACAATCAGGCTGAAAATAACGTTACTGTTCTCTTACGTGGGCCGATGAGACTGGCGGTGAAAGATCCCAATTATTCGACGCCGATCGCCTAGGTCCATTTCCGGTTTGTATGGCGCAATAAACGCCAAAATCATTATTAATTAAACATCAAAAATTATTAAGTTTAGAAAGCGATCCATATGTACTATAGTGTCTGTCAGGAGTCCCGTAGCGAGATGTGACTGCCGGAGGAATTTCCTCGATGCACCGAGGACACTTCCGGTTTTTGCGAGAGTGTAACTCCCCCGACCATCCACCAGGCGGCGGTATTGAGCCGTTGCAGTCCCATCTAGGGTCCCGCTAGGGCATCGGGCGTTGGGTGGATGAATTATGAATGTCATGGCGAAAAAATTAAATATTGATCTAAAAAACGCGGTACAGCGATGTTGGCGGTCAACGCATGGCGGGCAATAACGCTGAAAAGCGATTTTGGCGACCAATGTGTTAAAGGCCAACATTATGGCAAATGCGCTTACTGTCTTCTCCAGAGTCAGACGAAGATGGATATCAATTTCTTCTCTGTGCATTCAGTAGAAAGCTATCTGGCTGCAAGCTAGCCTAGCTGAGCACAAATTAATGTAAGTGAATACGGACGAGCTAGCCTAGTTGTTGGCCAAAAACACCTCTACTTTGTGTGATGTACAGGTATAGAGGCAGCTCTGTGTAGGAGTGTGTTTCAGGTTGTGAGGTACAGGCGTAGAGGCAGCTCTGTGTAGGAGTGTGTTTCAGGTTGTGAGACATACAGGCGTAGAGGCAGCTCTGGGTAGGAGTGTGTTTCAGGTTGTTAGGTACAAGCGTAGAGGCAGCTCTGTGTAAGAGTGTGTTTCAGGTTGTGTGACATACAGGCGTAGAGGCAGCTCTGTATAGGAGTGTGTTTCAGGTTGTGACATACAGGCGTAGACAGGGCCGCCTCAGGGGGTGTGCGAGCAGTGCGGTCGCACAAGGCCTCGCGGGAAGGGGGGCCTCGCACAAAAAAAAATAAAAATACATTTAAAAAAAATATTTTTTATTTATAATTTTTTTTATTTTTTTGTTTATTTATTTCTTTATTTTTTGCGAGGCCCCCCTTCCCGCGAGGCCCTTTTTCATCACAGACCTAAAATCTAGTTTTGCTTATATGCTTATATATTTCACATTAGACACATTTGTAGAATGTGTCTGACTTGTTCCTGGATCTGCAGACATACTCACTATTGGAGCTCTGGGGCTCTGCAGCAGAAATACTATTGGTTTCAACGAAGGGAGTGGTTACATCATGTGTACGCCGGCGACGGCGTGCGTCAGCTGCGTTTGACTATTTCGCGCGTGCAGCTTTGGAGGTTATGCTTAGTTATGCCAGCCAAGACGAAGAGGTCGGTCATTATCAGTTGGTCGGTCACCAAGGAACGTTGACGAAAGGCCTCTCGCTGGCGGGACAAAAAGAAGCTATGGCCAGAGCCTTGTCATGGTGCAGTCGGAATATAGCCATGATGATGTCGGCTAGTAGCTAGCTTAGCTAAAGGCTAACTAGCGTTAGCTAACCTAGAGACAGCGCATGCAGCCAAGATGAAGAGGATGGTCGTTTGGCAGATGAACTTCGTCAACTCCACGCGGTTGTCTCCATCCTCTTGGACGTTTGGTGAGTTTTTAACCTATTCTATTAACTCTATTCTATTCCCGCCGTGGATCTCTCTCTCTCTCTCTCTCTCTCTGGAGCCAAACTGGCCGACTAGCTGTTGTAGTACTAGTAGCTAACGGTGTGTGGCCTGGTGTCAGCACCTGTATTGCTTTTCTCACGTTGTACAGTTTTTCAGTGGTAGCCGCATAGCTTGCTTCTGCGTTAGCTAATGGTTAGCGATAGCCGGGTTGAGCTAACTGTTAGCCAGTTAGCTGTTTAGCTACGACATTAGCTGCCGGCTGCGCTCGGCTGGGAACGTTAGCTTGATGCTATCAGTTAGCCTAGAGTTAGCTGTTAGCTTGTGCTACGACCATTGACATTAGCCGTGAGAATAGCAGGGGGTTCTGGCACTCTGACTACGACATCATCTTTGACAGAAGATGTAGTCAGGCCTGCACCATGACAAGGCTCCGGCCATAGCTTATTTTTGTCCCGCCAGCGAGAGGCCTTTCGTCAACGTGGAGACCTGTGTTGCGGCCTTTCGCCCTGCGTTCCTTGGTGCAGGTAAGATGAATGAAAATGTCATGACATTACCCCACTCTTCCTTCCTTCCCCTCCCGAATGTTTTGTTAATAACGATGTTTTTTTCCAGGCAAAACATATGTTACTTCACAACATTTGGAGATACGACATGTGCTGTGTGTGATTTGTTTTGGTCGTTTGTGTAGCTTGGGTAGCGTTGGGCCGTTGGCCAAAGCTGTGTGTGGCCTGGTGTCAGTAGCCTACCTGGCTAGCCTATTTAGCTGATGTCGGCCATTGGCTCCTTGCTGCTTTGTTTTCTCTGGTATAGACCCTCTTCTCTTTGGATTTAAGTGTTGATCTTTGTCCTTTTGGATCTATGTATATTCATGTTGCCTTTGTGAAGTTATCTTTTCCTTCTGTTTTGTTCTTTCATTAAAAGTTGAATATCCTTTAGGGGGTCATCTTTGCTTATCTCTCTCATACATGCTCTCTCTCTAACACACACACACGACAAACACACATGCTCTCTCTCTCTCTCTCTCTTTCTAACACACATAGTCTGCCTATGGCGGCCTTTCTCGATGGCTAGGCTGTGCTCGCTGAGTCTGTACCTAGTCAAGGATCTTCAGTCACAGTGCTCAGGTATTCTGCCACTGTGTACTCTCTGTTTAGGGCCAAATAGCATTTCAATTTCTTTCCAATGTGTCTCTCTCTCTCTCTGTACACTGTATATTGACTGTAGAACGGGAGCTCTCTCTCGTTCTCTCTCTTGCTATATGTTGACTGTATCATGCCCAGCCTCGGGCAGCGCTATTATTTAAGAATATGTTGACTGTATGAAAAAAAAAAAAAATTATATATATATATATATATATATATTTTTTACCTTTTGGGGGGGGGGGGGCCTCGCGTTTAAATCTCGCACAGGGCCTCGCATTTCTCCCAGGCGGCCCTGGGCGTAGAGGCAGCTCTGTGTAGGAGTGTGTTTCAGGTTGTGTGACGTACAGGCGTAGAGGCAGCTCTGTGTGACAGTGTGTTTCAGGTTGTGACATACAGGCGTAGAGGCAGCTCTGTGTAGGAGTGTGTTTCAGGTTGTTAGGTACAGGCGTAGAGGCAGCTCTGTGTAGGAGTGTGTTTCAGGTTGTTAGGTACAGGCGTAGAGGCAGCTCTGTGTAAGAGTGTGTTTCAGGTTGTGTGACATACAGGCGTAGAGGCAGCTCTGTGTAGGAGTGTGTTTCAGGTTGTGTGACATACAGGCGTAGAGGCAGCTCTGTGTAGGAGTGTGTTTCAGGTTGTGTGTGAATGAATGAATGAATGAAAACTTTATTTAACAGATTGCAGAATGGGTACAATACAGTACGGCTCAATACATACAATTGTTAAGGGGATGCAGACCTGAGAAAGACGTTTGTCTTGTTTCCATCAGGGTCCCCCATTTTCAATTCATATAGACATATATGACATACATGACATACAGATAGTCAGTACTGCTACATCTATACATTTATGACATACCAGATTTGCAAATACAGTACTGTTTGTGATACAGAAGGAGTCAAGAAAAGGGAGTATATACATTTGACGTAGAAACTGTACATTGGAGGTTGGGTGGGGGGGGTTGGGTACATTGGGATATTGACAACCATACTGGGTAATTTACATTGGAGGTGGTTGGGGGGGGGGGGGGGGGGGGGGGGGGGGGGGGCGGGGGGCACACTGTATAAACAAGTAACACTGTACATTGAGGGGGGGGGGGGAGGAGACACTGTACAAACATACAGTGACATACAGGCGTAGAGGCAGCTCTGTGTAGGAGTGTGTTTCAGATTGTGTGACATACAGGCGTAGAGGCAGCTCTGTGTGACAGTGTGTTTCAGGTTGTGTGACGTACAGGCATAGAGGCAGCTCTGTGTGACAGTGTGTTTCAGGTTGTGTGACGTACAGGCGTAGAGGCAGCTCTGTGTAGGAGTGTGTTTCAGGTTGTGTGACGTACAGGCGTAGAGGCAGCTCTGTGTAGGAGTGTGTTTCAGGTTGTGTGACATACAGGACGTAGAGGCAACTCTGTGTGAGAGTGGGACTATTGATCACAGATCTCTTTATGTACCCATCAGGTTGACATTGGCATCAAGCTACGTGGCTGCAAGGGCTCCTGCCATTCAACCCAACCTTTCGACGTTGACCACGGCGGCTATCAGACTCTGCAAACAGACGTCAGCCAGTTAGCCGACACTCGGACTCAGAGAGAGACGTCCCCTCCGGCCGAATACATCGCGCGCATCAAGCTGCAGCCAGTGGACGTGGGCCCGGTGCCGTCCACAGACTACAAGACCATTCCCATGGTGCAGACGCAACTTCTGACCCAGTTTGAGGATATAGAACAGAACCAAGTGGTTCTGGAGGACATTCTGCACAAGCTGCTAGAAGACTCTGCAGAGGTGGAGGTGATCATGGATCCCTCAGAACTGGAATAAGAATGTTGTGTTATAATGAATAATACATGTATTTTTTATTATATTTTACATATATTTCATGCTCTAAAACTGGAATTAAATTAAAGTGAGAATGTGTCTAAATGTTCTGGATTTGGAATGACAATAATTTGATGAGTTTTGGGAACTAGAAACTTCTAGAACGTCAACAAACAGATATGAGTTCCATTGACCAAAGCACTGATATTGCTTGAAGGGTGGCTGGTATTACATCTACGGTACCCTCCATCCTCCCTAAGTGCCCTTGAGCAAGGCACTGCAGGCGACCCTGCACTCTGACCTCAGATGAAATGCCTATATGTGGGAGATACACTATGTGTATATGTGTAACTAGGAGGTATATTGTGTACACTGACAATAAAGTAATCTTCTTAAAACTGGGACCAAAATTGAATGTTTGTGCAAACTGTTGCACTTAATTATTATAATTATTGATCCAAAACACAATTTCACCATCTTGTTTTAACTAATTAATAATGTAATTTAAGTAATTTAACTTTATTAATAACTTTATATATTATTAATGACCTCTGCTTCTGGCATATATAGGTTAGGACCACTGTTAGCACTGGTAGTATCTCTTTTTCATTTAGCAGTTGTATCTCACCATAAATGTTACAGAGAACCAGGGTTATTATTATAGTTTTGTTTAATGTATTTTTTCACACCTAGTTTCAGTTTTGTATTAGTTTAGTTTTAGTTAACTGTAATAACCGTGCAGCAGTACACTCTTCATGTTCAAGGGTTCATCATGTAGCTTACTAAGAATTCTAATGAGAGGCATATTCCTTCATTATGCAGCTGTTTTAATGTTTAATGTTTTAATGTTGTCTTATCAACCATTCTAAAGGTTGTATTCGTTTTACATTAAGTCTTGTCGTTTTTGGAGGTAAATAAAACTAATATGATTATATTTGTGTGCAAGCTTTTTGAAATTATTGGACATCTTATTCACAATGTACCACATCAATTCCAACCACCTTTTCTATACATATTACATAATGGCTATATTGAGTGGCTATTCTCTATATGCTTTGACACTTTCTTTAGATATGGAGAGATTCAGAACCGTTTAGGCTCTGGTGAGATTGATAGGGGCATGCTGAAATGTACATGTTTGTCAAAAAGATAAACACTTCTTTTAATTGTGACAGTTAAATGAAGCAGACACTAAGAGCCCACTACCTCATGGCTGATACTACACATGGCGGATAGTGGAGATGGTTGCCAGGGAGATGGTTGCCAGGGAGATGGTCAGCCAAATTGTCACACTGGGCTAACGCTCAAAACTCAGTTAACTGAGAGAGAGAAAAGTTCCTTCTTACTCACAATGCTATCTTATCCATCCAGCTACCAAAGCGATCTGATAAAGCGGGAAGTAGAGCGTTGTCACTGTGATGTGGAACTTTTTGTGTTTCAAACATGAGACAAATACGTCTTTGAGTTATTCTGTGTGTGCATCCTTCCAGCGCCAGCTCTATAGGCGGCAGTTGGCAGCAGTTTGCAGCGGCTCAGACCTCCCCCTGTCTGCGATTGGTCCAAATATCACATGATTGGTTGCATCATGTTCAATCGTTAGCGTGCACTTCCTACAAGTCTGACCTTTTCCATATTTCATAAATCTATGATTAATTAAAATTTCATTCGTGGGTCTGGTCCTGTTATTGTAACCGAGTGGATTTGAACCTGGGACCGGGTCCACAGGCGGCCGCCATAACCAGCTGAGCTAAGGGGTCTTACTCATTAGCAGGTGCTGGTTGACTGTAGTGTACACTAACCAGCTGAGCTAAAGGGTCTGACTCATTAGCAGGTGCTGGTTGACTGTAGTTTACACTAACCAGCTGAGCTAAGGGGTCTTACTCATTAGCAGGTGCTGGTTGACTGTAGTTTACACTAACCAGCTGAGCTAAATGGTCTGACTCATTAGCAGGTGCTGGTTGACTGTATTTTACACTAACCAGCTGAGCTAAAGGGTCTGACTCATTAGCAGGTGATGGTTGACTGTAGTTTACACTAACCAGCTGAGCTAAAGGGTCTGACTCATTAGCAGGTGATGGTTGACTGTAGTTTACACTAACCAGCTGAGCTAAAGGGTCTGACTCATTAGCAGGTGATGGTTGACTGTAGTTTACACTAACCAGCTGAGCTAAGGGGTCTGACTCATTAGCAGGTGATGGTTGACTGTAGTTTACACTAACCAGCTGAGCTAAAGGGTCTGACTCATTAGCAGGTGATGGTTTACTGTAGTTTACACTAACCAGCTGAGCTAAAGGGTCTGACTCATTAGCAAGTGATGGTTGACTGTAGTTTACACTAACCAGCTGAGCTAAAGGGTCTGACTCATTAGCAAGTGATGGTTGACTGTAGTTTACACTAACCAGCTGAGCTAAAGGGTCTGACTCATTAGCAGGTGATGGTTGACTGTAGTTTACACTAACCAGCTGAGCTAAAGCGTCTGACTCATTAGCAGGTGCTGGTTGACTGTAGTTTACACTAACCAGCTGAGCTAAAGCGTCTGACTCATTAGCAGGTGATGGTTGACTGTAGTTTACACTAACCAGCTGAGCTAAAGCGTCTGACTCATTAGCAGGTGCTGGTTGACTGTAGTTTACACTAACCAGCTGAGCTAAAGCGTCTGACTCATTAGCAGGTGCTGGTTGACTGTAGTTTACACTAACCAGCTGAGCTAAAGCGTCTGACTCAGTAGCAGGTGCTGGTTGACTGCGACCGAATCGTCAGTAGTTTACAGTCGTCCTCCCCCCGAGAAGTGTATCCTCGCTAGAGGTCTGCACCGGCCTGAAATTTCTGCCCCAGCCCGGCCCAAGCCTGTAGCATTCAGGCCCGGTCCTACCCTAGCCCGTCAAGTTAAGCAATTACTCGGCCCCAGCCCGAATTAAGCCTGAGGCCAATATTACGATGTGATGACAGACACATGTCTCTCTCTCTCTCTCTCTCTCTCTCTCTCTCTCTCTCTCTCTCTCTCTCTCTCTCTCTCTCTCTCTCTCTCTCTCTCTCTCTCTATCTCTCTCTCTCAGCTCAAGAAATCTGTGGATGTGAGCTTCCCTCCATCCAGGAAATATATGAGAGCCGGCGCATCAAAAAAGCCCGGAAAATTATCAAGAACCTAAATCACCCCAATCATGGCCTGTTCCAGCTGATGTGGTCTGGAAAGCTCTACCGCAGCCACACAGCCAGAACCAACCGGCTGAAGAACAATTTTTTCCCCAAGCCATCAGACTCGTCAACAGAGCCCATTGACACCCGCCTAACCCCCCCCCCCCCCCCCCCCCCCTGGACTACACTTGGGAACAATTCTGCTGATGATTTAAAAAAAACTGTATTTACACACTGTATTTAAAATTTGCACATTGCTCATTGCACATCACGGCACATACTTTCTTTTTTGGAACTGTACATAGCCATTTTGTTATTCAATTTCATAGTATAATATCTACATCCTGATCTGCAATGCACACTTTTAATGTTAATGTGCAATATTTTATTATTGGAAGCTGCTATAGTCGAGGGACCACAATAAATCGATGTTCACTCTTCTTGTTGTAAAGTACTGAAATAAGTGACAATAAAGGAATCTGAAGCTCTCTCTCTCTCTCTCTCTCTCTCACACACACACACACACACACACACACACACACACACACACACACACACACACACACACACACACGCTACCTATGTTACACACACAAATGCTACATTATGACTAAAAATGCACAATGCAATAACAACATAACAATAGCTCCGCGACAACATGCCCACATACTAAAACATTAATGTCACAAGACTAAAGCAAACCATACCGAAAACACTTACAAACCAGCAGCCAATTCATTTTTGTAAATCAGGATGGATTCACCACTTCGCTGTTAGATGAACGTCAGCAACAAAAGCGTATTACAAATCTTCGCCAACCGGCTAATCCAAGAACAATCATGCAAAACCTTTTACAGTTTATTCCACTCCACTGTTCATTCATGGGCGCTGTGAAGGAAAATAATGGCATATCTATGTGTCTATTAAGCCTGTTATGGGGAAGTGAGTTTAACTCGCAGCCCGCTTACTGCCACAGTCACTTCACAACACACGCGTTTATCGTGACTGTGGATATTACTCACGGACCTCCGTTACATGCGCGCATGCACAACTCTCGTATGCGCATGTGTGTAAAATTAAGCGAGACCAATAAAAGGAGCCCAAGCCCTATCCGAACTCTATCTATACATAAAACAATTGGCCCAAGCCCTATAATCTGTCCATAGTTTTGGGCTCCGTCGGGCTTGCAGACCTCTAATCCTCGCACCTTCTTTCATCCATGCGTGCACTTTTCCCAGGGTTAACCCTTTCACTACCACACTACATAAGGTTAACCCTTTCACTGCCACACTACATAAGGTTACCCCCTTCACTACCACACCACATAAGGTTAACCATTTCACTACCACACTACAGATGGTTAACCCTTTGTCGTGTGGCAGTGAAATGGTTCACCTTCTGTAATGTCGCAGTGAAAGGGTTAACCGTTTGGTAGTGTGATAGTGAAAGGGTTAAGGCACTGAGATCCCACCCCCATTGCTACATGAACCTGGATACAGATTCACAGGGCAGTGAGATCCAACCACTGCCACCAATGTAACCGAGGGGATTTGTACCTGGGCCTACTAGGATCCACAGGTGGCTGCACTAACCAGCTATAGCTAAAGAGTCAGACCCGTTAGCAGGTGCTGTGTGACTGTGACCAAGTCATCAGTAGTTTACATATGTTATCCTCTGGAGGTGGTTGGTCTGATCTTTTCCCCTCCAACTATAGCAGAGATCCTGTCAGCTAGTAGCAGTAGCACATGAGCCAATGTCTGATCCTGGACCCTGGTGCAGAGAGAAACCACTGATCCTGGACCCTGGTGCAGAGAGAAACAACTGATCCTGGACCCTGGTGCAGAGAGAAACCACTGATCCTGGACCCTGGTGCAGAGAGAAACAACTGATCCTGGACCCTGGTGCAGAGAGAAACCACTGATCCTGGACCCTGGTGCAGAGAGAAACCACTGATCCTGGACCCTGGTGCAGAGAGAAACAACTGATCCTGGACCCTGGTGCAGAGAGAAACCACTGATCCTGGACCCTGGTGCAGAGAGAAACCACTGATCCTGGACCCTGGCGCAGAGAGAAACCACTGATCCTGGACCCTGGTGCAGGCACGCGGGAACTATAAAACGGCAGGGGGTGCTGGGGGGTCGCCAGGGGTCAGGCCACTGAACTTAGAAGCAGGCCAGGCCAGTGTTTCTATTTGCACCAGCGCAATAGTTAGATAACCTAGGTGGGGAACAACCAGGAGATCACTGCAACTCACACAAGTTGGAGAACTATCTCTCTCTCTCTCTCTCTCTCTTGCTCTCACACACACACAAAGGGAGCCGCATGTGATTGGTGGAGGCGGGATCCTTACGAAAAACTGCTAATCATTGACACATGCTAGCCTGTAATAATCCCCCCCAGAAAAATGTACTTTGCATTTGATATATTGCAAATATATGCCATCACACACACTGGCATTTAAAGGGCCTGAATGATTTCCCCAGTCCGGCCCTGGTTAAAAGCCTCCAATGCTTATTAGTGTGTGTGCGTTTGAACGTTTGCATGTTTCAACCATACATTTCCATTTAAAATATTTTTTTTTTACCTCCTATAATAGTGGGGGTCGCGGCTCTCTGACACCGTTTTCTTTTGGGTCGCGGCCTGAACATTTTGGGAACCCCTGGTCTAGCCTGTACCCCCCAGACATGTTGCTGGCCCCGTCAAAACAGTATCCTATCAGCCTCTCCATGGGCAGGTCGAGGCGTAAAAGTATTTTATACACAAAAACAGCGTCTCGGCTGTTGTGTCTGGGCCGGGCACTGTAAAAACCCCAAAAGAAGTTCTGAGCTTCCAAGTTGTCATCGGCTAACTGTATATTACACGAGAATTGTTCTTTTCCAGTGAGTGACATCAGTGGTTCCGTCAGCGCTCAAGCCAAAGATTGGGCTTTTGGATGCTTTGCCTCTAATTTGTCGCTGAATATCATGGGCAAGCAGCTGTAAGATTTCGTTTTGGATGTTGTTGGACATCCAGTTGTCTCTCTTTTGGAGCCAATTCTTCAACTCGGGATCAGACTCGGTGCGCACTCTTTCCATCATGAGCTGCCATAACACCCCATCCCTATTTGCATCACCCCTCAGTGGAAGCCCCTGGCGCCCGAGGGGGGGTATAGGGGAACAGACTCAGTTAACTCTTCAATACCTGATGCTGAGGCTGAACCTGTCGTCTCTGTCTCTCTCTGACGTTTATCAGATTTAGTGGGACTGTCACTGGGACCGGCGGGACGTTTCGAAAATAAATCTGATATTTTTCTTTTCTGCGAGTGAGACATTCTGTGCTAGCAAAGTCTGACTATTAGCTCAAATCGACTGACTGCGCAAGCACTGTATCACAGTAGCTCAGTGGTTCGTGGCGCGTGGGAAGGGCGGGAGACGGGAGGTGAATACAATTAGTTGTTTCACCTGTCATTCAATCAGTCTGTGACAGTCTGTCATCACTCGAAAATCTACTCGGTTTTACACGTATGATTGTGTACATACAGTAGTGTAATGAATGAATGAAAACTTTATTTAACAGATTGGAGAATGGCTACAATACAGTACGGCTCAATACACACACTATTAAAATGGTGACGTGCTTTGAGCAGGATAAACTTATAATATACAGTGTTACAGTTATACAGTTACAGTATATACAAATATATAAATACTGTCATACATTTTCTTTTTTTTTTTTTTTTTTTTTTTTTTTTTTTTTGCAATAATTGAGAGGGGGTGCTGCAGCACCCCCCGCACCCCCCCTTCCCGCGTCCCTGCCCTGGTGCAGAGAGAAACCACTGATCCTGGACCCTGGCGCAGAGAGAAACCACTGATCCTGGACCCTGGCGCAGAGAGAAACCACTGATCCTGGACCCTGGTGCAGAGAGAAACAACTGCTTGGGAGACTCAGCAAATCTTTCAAACCAAGTGGGGCTCAGAGCCATTCATATATTACTTATAAGCCTGTTGTTATGTTTACATACAGTATAAGCCTGTTGTTATGTTTACATATAAGCCTGTTGTTATGTTTACATACAGTATAAGCCTGTTGTTATGTTTACATATAAGCCTGTTGTTATGTTTACATACAGTATAAGCCTGTTGTTATGTTTACATATAAGCCTGTTGTTATGTTTACATACAGTATAAGCCTGTTGTTATCTTTACATATAAGCCACGGTTGGTAGCACTGGATTCCTGGCTTTATATAACATTGCCAAAATGGACACACAGCATTTCAAATGACACCTCTAAGAGATGAGATACAATCAAAATATTTAATTATTTATTGATTTCCAACCACCATGGGACCCTGTTTCATAAAAAATATGTACGATAGTCAATCAATGGCGAGAGACAGATCTTTTGACTGTATTTTCAACGCACATATTTTGAAACGTTCTTTCGTCGAGAACAAAGGTAAAACTAATTCAGTCATCATCATACAATGTTCTCAAATCAATGAGTAATCATGTCAATATCAATCGAAATAACCGTGATTATGACTACTTTCTTCCTGAAGTTCTTTCTTCTTTCCATGTCTACGTTTACCTTAAAGTGATAAGAGGGAAAATATGGCTATATTAGATTTACAACTCACAATAAATAGAAGTCAATAATGATATATATATAGCATGTACATTAATGCTGTATATACCATATACATATATTTATATTTCCTGTAAATATATTTATCCACATTTGTCTGAATATACCTGCATTTAATAATTTCTACATACCTACATACCTATTTATACACCTGCATATATACATATATAACTCTGTATGATAGCATGTACATTAATGCTGTATATACCATATACATATATTTATATTTCCTGTAAATATATGTATCCACATTTGTCTGAATATACCTGCATTTAATCATTTCTACATATATACCTATTTCCTGCATATATACATATATAACTCTGTATGATAGCATGCACAATAATGCTGTATATACCATATACATATATTTATATTTCCTGTAAATATATGTATCCACATTTGTCTGAATATACCTGCATTTAATAATTTCTACATACCTACATACCTATTTATACACCTACATATACATATATAACTCTGTATGATAGCATGTACATTAATGCTGTATATACCATATACATATATCTATATTTCCTGTAAATATGTATCCACATTTGTCTGAATATACCTGCATATAATAATTTCTGTATACCTATTTATACACCTGCATATATAGCTATATAACTCTGTATGATAGCATGTACAATAATACTGTACATACCGTATACATATATTTATATTTACAGTATATATATATTTATCCACATCTGTCTGTATACACTTGCATGTAATCCTTTTTACATACCTGTATCTACTATATCTACATATCCCTTACAGTACCTACTCTTATACCACTGGCGAGTATGATTTACTACCATATTGTCTTCATACCTTTATCACTGTACGTAATAATACTACAACTCTGTACATACATCTGATTAGCACTATAGGCTACTCAGTAGTACTCATTTGTCTATTTTATATCCAGTTTAATCACTTTATATTGTTAATGCACTTTACTGTTAGATTTGCACTCTGTTTAGATACCAAGCTTCTTTTTGGTGTACAGTACTTGTGCTATATGTATATGTATATGTTGTGTCTGTCCACTATGTCTGTTACTTTGTTACCCCCCCCCCCCCCCCCCCTATGTAAAGCGACCTTGGGTCTCTTGAAAGGCGCTATATAAAATGAAGTTATTATTATTATTATTATTATTATTATTATTATTATTATTATTATTATTATTATTATTATTATTATTATTATTATTATTATTATTATTATTATTATTATTATTATTATTATTATGATGACAATACATTTTATGTAATGTAATGTAATGTAATCAATTAAATACACATTTATATTTTAGCCATTTAGCAGGCGGTACAAGTGCAATGGGATTCACATAAAACTTTGTATCTCACGTATAGGTGATGTCCAGTGGGCTTGTTTATACATGAGATACCAAGTATTTAGGGAGTCCCCAAGTGCACGATAGTAGTACGTTTGACCTCTCGCATCACGGACACAGCGAGTAGCAAGTCGACAGTGAAAATTAAAGTAATCTACACTTGAGTACTAATGACAAAGGAATCAAATGAAATAAGCAGATCAGGAGGACATGGTAGGTTCCTCAATGTGTTTATTGAGTAATGGAGGAGTCTGTGTAGTGCACACATAATACATAGACGACATCACTCATTCACAACAGAACGTCTTCAAACTACTATGTGAACTTTTATCGTAAAACCATTTTTTCGCCTTTAATTTCATCTAGTGTCGCTGTAGCGTCCTGTTTCCTTACTTGTGTCATATGTGCCTCATGGTCTGCAATTATTTGTTTTGACAACCTGTTGCTTGAATGTTTGTCTCTATCCATTTACACGTGTGTGTGTGTGTGTGGCCTCTACATCTAGAAGCACTATTGGAAGAAGCTGCTATGCATCCCACAGTCCTTTGCATTTATGAGGAAGCGTTCCTTCCTATACAGAACAACCGCTGGTATGAATGGGTATCAACAGGCCTGACACAGAAATCTGACGTGAAAATGTAAAATGTTAACATCCGTAATAGATATCAGCAAGCTCGTTGACAAACCCAAACTATTTGAATCAAAATATCAAAATCAAAAACGTAACCCTGACAACTGATTGATCACCTGCTAGAACCGGTTTAGCCAGCGTTAGCCAACGTTATTCTTCTGTAGCAACCGATACCAATCACACACCGTTCCCACGACTTTGTATACAATCAAAAAGCTTCTTGTATTATGGCGCTAGCTTGACATCTCCTTCCAATAGTGCTTCTAGATCTACATCCCTAGGCTTCTACCCGCTAGGATTGGAAGAAGGGCCTGATCTTCATGCTGATGGCCTTCAGGGAGTACCAGCTTCCTTTCCAGTTCATCCACACAATGCCGTCGTCTGTGGCGTGTTTGGCCATGCTGCGTGTGTAGGCCCCGCCTATGTAGTATCGCCCGTTGGGATTGGATGCGTGGCAGCGGTTATACCACCATCCGCCACCGTCCTCCTTGGCGCACTGCTTGCTGGGATCCCCTGGGGTCCTGGGGGCAGGGAGGAAAACCAGGGTTAGCATTCAGACATGTCGCTAGCTAGCGAGGATTTAAGCTTCCTCTCCTAGGCGGAAACCCCGACTTGTACCCCGTAAAGTACATTTCCCATAATGTTGGCGTGTACAGTTAGGGGTTAAACAGCTTAATCAGTAATATACAGGGGTTTTGCCCCTTACTTCTACTTAATCCATGCACAATTCTACTTTGTGCATTTCTTTCATAATTTACCATAATATAATTCTTATTTAATAATACGGTTATTTTAAGGATGTATTAAGGTGTAAAATGAAGGGTCTGTTCCCTAGTGCACAAATACAAACACACACGCACCATTTGTCATTGTCTCTGTCATAGGTACTGAACATCATGCCGTTGTGGATGGTCATGGTGCGGTTGTCACCAAACAGTTCAGTGGCTCCGTCCAGGAAGGTGTTGCCAGCGGTACCGGAGTAGCCGGCCACTGCCAGGACATAGTTGGAGGTCTCTGATTGGATGGTGAATTGCTGGTACTGGGCGTAGACCTAAATGATGATGATAACAACGACACTTTGTTATTATTTACAAGCTAAAGCCTTTTTTTTTTTTACTTTTTTTTATGGCAGATCATCATCATCATTATGTCAATAATTTTCATTTGACTTGGAATCTTTCTAGGCACCCCATTTTTATGTCAGCATGGAAAAAGGATTAGTAGCATGTAACTCATCACTAACCCAACCCCAGCAACCTCCCACACCGAAGAAGAGAGGGGTTTACCTTGCTTCCAGCCCAATCCTCCATTTCAATCATCACCTCAGTCGGTCCCATCTTGGTGATATGAGAGATACGGTCATTACCCAGCCAGTACTCACCTGTTATATGAAGAGGAAGATGGTGAGATTAGTCATCTATCAGTTACACTCATACTACTACTACAATGTTTACTACTACTACTACTACTACTACTACTACTACTACTACTACTACTACTACTACTACTACTACTACTACTACTACTACTACTACTACTACTACTACTACTGGTACCACTACTACTACTGGTACTACTACTACTACTACTACTACTACTACTACTACTACTACTACTACTACTACTACTACTACTACTACTACTACTACTACTACTATACTACTACTACTACTACTACTACTACTACTACTACTACTACGACTACTACTGCTACTGTTACTTCACCTACTACTACTGCTACTATTATTATTATTATTAACAACTACTACTACTACTACTACTGCTACTGCTCCTACTGCTACTATTAGTATTACTACTACTACTACTACTACTACTACTACTACTACTACTACTACTACTACTACTACTACTACTACTATTATTATTACTACTACTACTACTTCTACTACTGCTACTATTATTATTATTATTACAGTTTTTCTCAATTGCTTTGGTGCATTTCTCTGATCAGAATTAAAGTTCTCATAACTGTTAGTTCAACCTCCACAACATTTTGTAATTTGTGCACATCATAGTAGCAGTTTCTCATTCCTCCGAACAAATTGCAAATGCTTTTGGACATGCATCAATTGCTTTCATACAATTCTCTGCTGTTTTATAACATTATCATTTGCTTAGGTCATGTCAGTCAAAATGAACTATACTTATGACTGCTGAATAGTCATTCCCTATAAAACTAATAGTCCTCATTTCATTGCTTGAGTCATTACATACAAATATGTTGAACTAGTTGTCAAAATCTGTCAAGCAAATTTTATACATTTCTTTATAATTTTTCCCCTGAATGGAGCTGGATGCCAGGGAATCGCTGCACATATTCAAATATGTTGATGAGGCGGGTTTAAATCTGGAAAAAGGTAGAAGGTGTGGAAGGAATCGCATTGGACAGAGAGCAACCACTGATGTCCCAGGCCAACGAGGAGGGAATATTACAATGTGTGCAGCCATCTCAGAAAACGGCGTCCTCACCCATATGCCCCGCATTGGTCCATACAACACACAACATCTGCTGACTTTTTTAGACACTCTTTACAGGGACATAGTCCCTGAGAATGAGAGGGGTCTAAATGGCGACCATCTGACCAAGTACGTTGTTGTATGGGATAATGTGCGTTTTCACCACGCAATTCTGGTCACACAGTGGTTTGCACATGAAAGGATGCTGGTGGAATATCTCCCTCCCTACTCCCCATTCCTGAATCCAATAGCCAGACAGACAGGAACGTCTGGATGTGAATGAATGATTTACAGTACTGTGTATGTTGTATGTTCCAATTCAGTTCCAATATGTACTGCAATATTGTTTACAGTTGTGCACAGCTCTACCCAAAGGCCAAAGGGTGTTTCTTATGTTTGTTGTAAATTAGTTTGTATTTTTCTTTTGCACAATGCTGTGAACAAATTAAAATTGCAAAGAACATATGCAGTAAAAATGTGAAACATACGTGTCTTGTACTCATTTACCTCAATAAATACAGCAATGTGTAACTGTAGATTTCAAATTGCTGTGCAAATAGTGTATAGTGCTGTCTTGAGCATTTTCAGAAAGTGTCACCAAGATCTGACTTTTTTTGCTTTGGAAAACACTTACAGAGTGAACTGTCATAACGAAAACATGGCAAAGCCATTTGACTATCTTGTTCATAAACAATAGTGTCAGGACTTTTCATTTTGATGACAGTGACACTTTCATTGACATGAATACTTGCTTTTGAGGAATGAATTATCCATTTTGAGCAAGTGACACGCTTCTGCAGGTTATCACCTAGGTTTTGCAGTTTGTACTAATTGTTTTGAGAAATGCACTAACAGTTATGAGAACTTTAATTCTGATCAGAGAAATGCACCAAAGCAATTGAGAAAAACTGTATTACTACTACTACTACTACTACTACTACTACTACTGCTGCTACTGCTCCTACTGCTACTATTAGTATTACTACTACTACTACTATTATTATTACTACTGCTGAATGAATGAAATGAATGAATGAATGAATGAAAACTTTATTTAACAGATTGCAGAATGGGTACAATACAGTACGGCTCAATACATACAATTGTTAAGGGGATGCAGACCTGAGAAAGACGTTTGTCTTGTTTCCATCAGGGTCCCCCATTTTCAATTCATATAGACATTTATGACATACACAACATACATGACATTTATGGCATAGGGACATATAGGTATTTAGTACTGATACATTTGTGACATAGGCGGTATTCAAATATACAGTACTGTTACCCCTAGATCCTGACAGAGTATATACATATGATGGGGAGGGGACTGTACATTAGGAGGGGGTGGGTGGGTGGGAGGGAAATATACATACGGCGGGGAGGGAATATATACATGCGGTGGGGAGGAGACTGTCTATTAGGAGGTGGTGGGGGTTTTGGGCATTTACGGTGGCCAGTTTCGAATTGCAGCCTCCCGTAGGTGCTCTTTAAGGGCGGTTTTGAATGTGGGCAGGGATTCACATTCCTTTACAGCTTTGGGTAGGGCGTTCCACATTGTTGTGGCATAATTGCGGAACGTGTTTAGTCCCTTGTTTGAGCCGAATCTGGGTTTAACATGATTTGTTGAGCTTCCTCTGGTGTAGTGGTTGTGGTATTCACTGACCTTTGGGAAGTATTTTGACATGTACATGGGCACCCCGGTCGTATAGTGTATCTTGTAGACCAGGCCCATTGCAAGTTGCTGTACTCTGTCGTCTACTCTAAGCCATCCTAGGTTGGCAAAGTGGGCAGGGGTGAGGTGGGTTCTGGGGTTCAGGTCAAGTAGTAGTCTGACCAGTTTGTTTTGTGATGTTTGTAATTTTGTTTTAAGCGCCTTTGAGGTGCTTTGGTACCATGAGGTGCACGCATAGTCATAGTACCCTTGAATGAGTGCTCCTGCCAGAGTCTTCAGGGTATTCTTGTTTACCAGAGAGGAGATCCGGTACAAGAATCTAGTTTGTTGGTTGACTTTTTTTTATTACATTGGATGCCATTTTGTCACAGGAAAGATTTGCCTCTAGGATGGAACCCAGGTAGGTAATTTCGTCTTTCCTTGTGACAATATTGTCACCCACTGTAACTGAGAAACCGTCGGTCTTGCTGAGTTTGTTATTTGAACCGAAGAGAATGGACTCTGTTTTGCCCATGTGTAATGATAGTTTGTTATCAGCGAGCCATATGCAGATTTTGCCTAGTTCCGTGCTGAGGGTTTTTTCAACCTGCAATTTGTTCTTGTCAGAGACCAGCAGGGCTGAGTCGTCCGCAAACAGGAACAAGTTGCAGTCACAGGCTGACGACATGTCATTTGCATAAATTAGGAAGAGTAGCGGTCCTAGTATGCTTCCTTGTGGAACACCACAGCTCACTGTGAGGGGGGGGGATAGAGTACCGTTTACCTCTACCATCTGTTCTCTCCCCTCCAGGTAGGATTGCATCCAGCTCACTGATAGGCTATCAAAACCAATTGCCAATTGCTACTGCTCCTACTGCTACTATTAGTATTACTACTACTACTACTACTACTACTACTACTACTACTACTACTACTACTACTACTACTACTGCTACTGCTACTATTATTATTACCACTACAACTACTACTACTAGTATTACTACTACTACTACTGCTGCTTCTGCTGCTACTACTACTACTACTACTACTACTTCTACTACTACTACTACTACTACTACTACTACTACTACTACTACTACTACTACTACTACTACTACTGCTACTGCTACTACTACTACTACTACTACTACTACTACTACTACTACTACTACTACTACTACTACTACTACTACTACTACTACTGCTACTGCTACTATGCCTACTATACTACTACTACTACTACTACTACTAACAATTCTTAAGTCTACACGTTTTTTCAGATCAAGATCACGATTATTAAAATCAAGGTTGAATATGTTTTTCATAGCCGCTCCAACCACTTTACCTGGAGTCTGGCAGTGGCCCTTGCCAACATCGAAGGCAATGTTGCCGAAACCACGGCGATAGTCATCCCAGCGACGTCCAAAGTCCACGCTACCATCCATCCTGTTCTGGATGACAACCCATCCTGGTGAGGAGAGAGAGAGAGAGAGAGAGAGAGAGAGAGAGAGAGAGAGAGAGAGAGAGAGAGAGAGAGAGAGAGAGAGAGAGAGAGAGAGAGAGAGAGAGAGAGAGATTGACAAGACATTAAGAATTAAAGAAATGCAGAAAGAGATAGAAATAGACAGATGAAAAGAGAGACAAAGAACATTTTGAAAGTGAGAGAGATTGATAGAGTTGCAAAGAGAATGATATGTTTAAGTTTAAGTTGAACTTTTATTAATCCCCTTGGGGAAATTCATTCTCTGCATTTGATCCATCCTAACTATTTAAGAGCAGTGGGCAGCCACACAGTGCGGCGCCCGGGGACCAACTCCAGTGGTAATGCCAGTACCTTGGTCATGGGGAATGGCTGGAAACCTAACATGCATGTCTTTTATGATGTGGGAGGAAGCCGGAGTACCCAGAGGACACCCACACAAGCGTGGGGAGAACATGCTAACTCCAAACAGCAAGCCCCCTCTTGAACCCAGGACCTTCTTGCTGTGAGGCAACAGTGCCACTGTGCCACCACCATAACGAGAGACAGACAGAGATCTAGAAAAGCAAAAGGAAAGCCCCACCTCCATTCAGCGTGGTCTGGTCACAGTAGACTTTATATGGAGGGTAGAAGGCCTCTGGTTGGATCATGTACATCTGAGAGTCTCTGCCCCCACGGCGGTAGACGTCTTCACACTCCTTACCTGGAGTATACACAGAGAGAGACAGAGTATATATATATATAAATATATATATAAATATATATATATCATCTTCACACTCCTTACCTGGAGTATACACAGAGAGACAGAGTATATATATATATATATATATATATACTATAACTGTATTACAAGATAAAAACATTAAGAAAACAACATATATCACATTGTAATTTGTACTGGAAGACTAAATACCATTGATTGCTGTTATACTGTAAAAACTGAGAAACATACATTGCCCAGCTCGACCTACTGTACACACACACCTACTGTACCAGCATTGCATATGTGGATATGATCATATATAATTATATACATATATATTTGAACTACTTTTTGTAAGTAACGTAACCAAACTATATTTCTCTTGAGAGTAGTTTTGCTGTAGTTCAACTTCTTCCAGTGTGTGTCATGCCCCTCCAGGCCTCCAGGGTTCCTGTCCACCTTAACTCTCGTTATTCCCACTCTATCCCTACCCAGCTACTCTCTCTCTCTTCCTCTCTCTGATTACATGATGGGGTGCAGGTGTGTGACACCAAAGGGGCAGCTGAGTGACAACTACCAGCTGATTACCATCCCTATTTAGACCTGGCTCAGATGTCATGAGGCTGCCAGATCGTAGTTCCTTATTAACATTCGTTACCTGGCTTCACACCCTGTTCCCGAGTCTTGGATCCCTGTATGACCTCCGCCTGCCTGACCATTCTCTCCGTGTATATCCCTGGACAGTTTGAGAATCCGCTCCCGGCTACAACCCTCCGCTGGTCAGACTACCCTGAGCCTTGTTCACTCCCTGGACTGCCTAGGGACCTGGTTCCATTACTCTTCTTTTCTAATTAAATACACCCGTCATTGGGGTTTACTCTGATTCCACATCATCTCTGCATGTTTGTGTCTGCATCTGTCTTCTGGCTTAGTTCAACTATTCCAGTGTGAAGTGATTGGTATCTCACCAGAGACCACAGGGATGGGGCAGGAGGTCTTGCAGCGAACCTTGCAGTTCTCCCTCTGTGTCAAGATGGCTGCCTCTATCTTCAGGATCTTCTCCTTGATCTTATCCAGAACCCCCTGAAACCAAAGGACAAATGCATATTTATGTCCAACGCCAGTGGGGGAGAAGGAGTACACAGTGATATGGTGATATACCTACATTTATACAATGGCATGCAAATATCTTGATTCTGATTGGCTGAAACAGTCAAGTTAGCCGTTGTTATTTCGTATAACACACTCCACGTGACCCCAGATCCCTCCCACAACCGAATAACTTTTTTTTAATGAGTCTGAATGAGTCCGCCATAGATAGACAATTAGAAGTATGAATATCTTTTGAACGAATCCTCCAAAAAAGATACAGTCAACTGGAATATGTTAGTTCGTTACACATATGTTGGATTATGTCATTGGTTTGTCATGACCCATTGTGAAACAAAAGAAAAATCGCGGACTTTAACACTTTGAGTGCCAGCAACGCGGTTTGTCGTTAGTTCATGCCGACTGTTGAGTGCCGCCAATGCTATATAGCGTTTGTTTGTCGTATTTTTTTTTATTGGCGATTTGAATTCATATTTCATCAATCGAGCCTCAGGTTAGTGTTGCAGACTCTCTCTGAGCTCAATTGGGAAGATACCGCCAGTTTCCTCATTTTACTTTTCCGTCAAGCCAACTGAAGAATCCATTGTGATCGCCGGCCCGGAAAACGTGTGGATTATGTATTTACAGTACCCAACGCTGAATCAATAAACGCGATCGATATTTGGAATGGCGATCAGGAATTGGAATAATCTTTTTGGATAACATCTGATCTGAGGTAAGGAATTTATTTTACCAGTCTTAGGGTAATCAGAGCTATTTTCACAGAGATATCAGCGTTTGCCCTATGCGTGTGTGTGTGTGTGTGTGTGTGTGTGTGTGTGTGTGTGTGTGTGTGTGTGTGTGTGTGTGTGTGTGCGATCAGGAAATGAGAGAATCGATATTTCAGCCCGCTTCTATAGTGTGCATAAGTACACATATACTATCGATAATCTAGCGTTTATTTAAATAAATAGGCCGAAAAATGACAACGTTTTTGTGTATGCCAGAATATTCCAGTAAATGCTGATTATCACGGAATCTTTATATTTTCCTTGAAAACTAGGGCTTTTCAAAATGCTATAAAACGGAAATGAAGCGATTAAAAAACAATCCGTTTCGACAATGTTGACTGCAAACAAGTCATTGATAAACGAGACAGAGATTATGCGTTCACAACGCTATCATTGAAGTGGGTGCCGGCATTCAACCACGTTTTACCATGTTAACCAGTGGCACTGGAAGACATGCATTGCTATTCCTAGCACTATTTGGGCAACTTTACACAATTCCTGTCAGTCTATTGAACACATCTGTAAGCTATTATTAAAAAAATAAATGCATTGTTTTATATTTCTAATCAAGTACTCAAAAGCCAAATGTTTCTCCCTTTGGATTTCAGGCTGTGTTGACCTGGCTCCGCCCATAAGCACTGTGTAAATGAGTATGTGCTACTGCTGCTTCCCCGCGAGGTCCAGGTTGTGTGTAAATGAGTATGTGCTACTGCTGCTTCCTCACGAGGTCCAGGTTGTGTGTAAATGAGTATGTGCTACTGCTGCTTCCTCACGAGGTCCAGGTTGTGTGTAAATGAGTATGTGCTACTGCTGCTTCCTCACGAGGTCCAGGTTGTGTGTAAATGAGTATGTGCTACTGCTGCTTCCCCGCGAGGTCCAGGTTGTGTGTAAATGAGTATGTGCTACTGCTGCTTCCCCGCGAGGTCCAGGTTGTGTGTAAATGAGTATGTGCTACTGCTGCTTCCCCGCAAGGTCCAGGTTGTGTGTAAATGAGTATGTGCTAGCTTCCCCGCGAGGTCCAGGCTGTGTGTAAATGAGTATGTGCTACTGCTGCTTCCCCGCGAGGTCCAGGTTGTGTGTAAATGAGTATGTGCTACTGCTGCTTCCCCGCGAGGTCCAGGTTGTGTGTAAATGAGTATGTGCTACTGCTGCTTCCCCGCGAGGTTGTGTGTAAATGAGTATGTGCTACTGCTGCTTCCTCACGAGGTCCAGGTTGTGTGTAAATGAGTATGTGCTACTGCTGCTTCCCTGTGAGGTCCAGGTTGTGTGTAAATGAGTATGTGCTACTGCTGCTTCCTCACGCACGGTTTGTTTCCCCGACAGAAGCTCCTCTCTCTCTCTCTCTCCCTCTCTCTCTCTCTCCCTCTCTCTCTCTCCCTCTCTATCTCTCTCTCTCCCTCTCTCTCTCACTCACTCGTTGTCTGCCTCGCTCTGTTTGAGGAAGTGAAGATAATTCCACTCGCTCTGCTGTCGCTGTCAACCATAGAGGGGGCGTTAGTTATGCAAATCAGTGCTATATTCACGTCAGCAAAACCGTCAAATCAGAACAGCTTAGTTGAGTGAGGGAGGATCTCGTGAACTCGAGACAAGACTGATGAGTCAATATGGTAATTAGAGACACAGACCCATATTTGATACTAACCACTATTACTATAAAACCATGCTAAACACAGAAAAAAGCTGTTTATAATGCATGTCCCCTTAAAAAAAAATTATAATTGCAGTTTTTTTTATTTTATTTTTTTAGACTTGGACCTACTATTGGATCTACTTTCTCTGTGGATGGTTTTGTGAATAAATCTCCATTATGCTTCAATTACTGTGTGTTTATTGTATAGCAATAAGGTTGGGTGAATTCTGCCATTGTATAAAAGCATGAAGTCGTGTGTTATACTCATTAGATCACGCCTAGGGGGGTCTAACGACCCTCCGCTGCGCGTCAGGCCTAACAACCACCCCTAGGGGTGATCTCCTGCGCATTATGTAATGCTTAATGCTTTTGTTTCCTCCAGGCTGGACTATTGCAATGCACTCCTCATCGGGATCCCTAGTAAAAGCATTAAAAACTGCAAACCATCCAGAATGTCGCTGCTAGGATCCTGATGAGGGTGCGCAAATATGATCACATCACCCCCACCCTCAGATCCCTTCACTGGCTCCCCGTGGAACACAGGATGGAGTACAAGGTCTCCCTCCTCACTCACCAGTGCGTACACGGTGGTGCCCCTGCCTATCTCAAGGAACTCCTCACCCCCCAGTCCTCCTCATGCTCCCTCCATCCGGCACAGCCTACCTCCTCAAAGCCCCAGGACTAAGCGTTACTGTAAAAAAAAATACTTTTTTTTGTAAAAAACTTACTTTTACTGACTTTTTGTAAAAAAAATAGCATGGTGGTGATAATTTCCAGTTGAGAATAAAAATGTCGTCTGTTTTTATTACCTGTGTATGGAGAAAATAAAGCTTTGTAAATTGAATTCTGTTCTGTTCTCTTTTCTTTATGTAAATATGCTACCTGAGGGTGCATTTCCACTGTTTTATATGCTTGATTGAATATGTTTGCATTGGTTCATAGTAAAAAGAACACATTTTCTCAATCCGATTTTGTGTTTTGTGTTGTACATTATGCAGTATACAGTATATACAGTAGTATACAGTATGAAAACTAACTGTCAGGTCATATATGTGAGGCTGTGCTGAAAAAAAAGATACCAAACATACCATGGTAAAACATTTTAAAATGGGAATTATACAATTTTAATCAAAATTAGCTAAAACATTGAAAATATCCCACAACTCCAAAGAGTAAAAAGGGATTAGGGGACCATACTGATATGGTGATATACCTACATGTATGTCCTGGTCCTGGTATATACTGGTATGGTTATAATCGTATAAGGTATGGTATGGTTATAAACGTAAAAGTATATATTATCTATAGCTATGTAGTAATTTATTACATTATGTACTTTTTAATATGAACTTATTAAAGTATATTATAGTATAGCTACATGTATTATATTATGAATATAAATATATTATAGTTATTTAATAACTTACTATTTTCCCTAGAGGTCGCTGTTTGACCGCACTACAAATTCTACCTTAGTTTAAATGCTCAAAAGAATTATAATCACAGATTAGATCACAGAGTGGCCATATACCTGCATGACTCTGATGTTGGATGGGAAGACGGTGTCCACTGTCTCCTTGATGAAGGCGTGCTGTTCCTCCAGGCTGTCCGTGTACTCGCTCACCACCACGCCGTTACCTGAAGCACAGCACCAACAGAGAGACGTGTCACCGGCGCACAGCGGGAACAACGTCTCACCTCTGACTGCCGACAGCCGTCATATCATCCCCCCATGTCTAGCAGTGCACCCTTTTATTTTGACTTCTAAATCTGAAAAAGCTGCTGTCTACCCTTCTAGCCTTCTCTTCCCCTCCATTTACCCCTTCATCCCTCCATCCATCCCTCGCTCTCTCTTTCTCTCTCTTATCATCACTGATCCTCTGTTGCTCTTTTTCTCTCTTTCTCTTTCTCTCTTTCTCTCTCTCTCTCTCACCATCAGTGATCCTCTGCCACTCCCTCAGTGCATCCGACATGGTCTCCATTCATCTCCATTCATGTCTCTCTCTCTTTCTCTCTCTCTCTCTCTCTCTCTCTCTCTCTCTCTCTCTCTCTCTCTCATCTCTCTCTCTCTCTCTCTCTCTCTCTCTCTCTCTCTCTCTCTCTCTTTCTTTCTCTCTCTCTCTCTCTTTCTCTCTCTCTCTCTCTCTCTCTCTCTCTCTCTCTCTCTCTCTCTCTCTCTCTCTCTCTCTCTCTCTCTCTCTCTCTCTCTCTCTCTCTCTCTCTCTCTCTCTCTCTCTCTCTCTCTCTCTCTTGCTCTCTCACCATCAGTGATACTCTGTCTCTCTCTCTCTCTTTCTCTCTCTCTCTCTCTCTCTCTCTCTCTCTCTCTCTCTCTCTCTCTCTCTCTCTCTCTCTCTCTCTCTCTCTCTCTCTCTCTCTCTCGCTCTCTCACCATCAGTGACCCTCTGTCTCTCCCTCAGTGAGGCCGACATGGTCTCCACATATTTGTAGATGGTGTTCGAGGCCTTGGACAAGTCGTCCACCTGAGACTTCAGCTGGGACACGCCCTGCAGATCAATCACAAGGGTTTACAACAGGGTTTAAAGACTTCAGCTGGGACACGCCCTGCAGATCAATCACAAGGGTTTACAACAGGGTTTAAAGACTTCAGCTGGGACACGCCCTGCAGATCAATCACAAGGGTTTACAACAGGGTTTAAAGACTTCAGCTGGGACACGCCCTGCAGATCAATCACAAGGGTTTACAACAGGGTTTAAAGACTTCAGCTGGGACACGCCCTGCAGATCAATCACAAGGGTTTACAACAGGGTTTAAAGACTTCAGCTGGGACACGCCCTGCAGATCAATCACAAGGGTTTACAACAGGGTTTAAAGACTTCAGCTGGGACACGCCCTGCAGATCAATCACAAGGGTTTACAACAGGGTTTAAAGACTTCAGCTGGGACACGCCCTGCAGATCAATCACAAGGGTTTACAACAGGGTTTAAAGACTTCAGCTGGGACACGCCCTGCAGATCAATCACAAGGGTTTACAACAGGGTTTAAAGACTTCAGCTGGGACACGCCCTGCAGATCAATCACAAGGGTTTACAACAGGGTTTAAAGACTTCAGCTTGGACACGCCCTGCAGATCAATCACAAGGGTTTACAACAGGGTTTAAAGACTTCAGCTGGGACACGCCCTGCAGATCAATCACAAGGGTTTACAACAGGGTTTAACCCTTTCACTGCCACACTACCAAACGGTTAACCCTTTCACTGCGACGATACAGAAGGTTAACCCTTTCACTGCCACACAACAAAGGGTCTGTAGTGTGATAGTAAAGGGTTAACCTTCTGTAGTGTGGTAGTGAAAGGGTTAAAGATGTTTGTAAGGTTCACAGTATAGAGGGTTTGCAGTAAAGTTATTTTTCTTCATAGCTGCCTGTAACCTTTGGAAACCACTTTTAGATAGAAAAGGAAATAGTTGCACATGTACCACATAGCAAACCTTCATCTCCTCCAACATGGAGGAACAAGACTAGGATGCTAAAAGCCCTGCTAGCGACCATACTGCTTCTACCAGGAGATGTGAGAACCACTGGTTACAGTTTTTCTCAATTGTTTAAACACGTTTCCTGAAACTATAGCTCACTTTAAAAAAAAAATTACAAAGTCCATTTCTGTTCCATTGTTTTCACTTAAATACAAATTCGGAATCACATTTTTGCATTATTTAGCAATTTGCCATCACCTCTACTGTGTTGGGGGACATTTATGGTTTTTTTGGGGGGGGGGGGGTGCAGTGTTTAATTTTGCATGAGATCTGTGGAGTTTGGACAAAATGGTTAACTATTTTCAGTTTTATGTTTTGAGAAATTGAGCTGTAGTTTCAGGAAACGTGTGAGAAAAACTGTAATACATTTCCATAGAGCACACCACGCTTAGACCACACGGGACCGACCGGCATTGCCATCCTTAGAGCCTCGCGGCCTTGTGGCCTAGCAGTGCTAATAATTGGGCATTCCAATGTTTACATTCTGTGCAAAGCCTCTATATTTGTTTTATCCACTTTTTCTCCCATTTTCTATTTTTCTCCCATCCCAATTTCGTATTTCCAATTTCCCCTCCCCTGTCTCGAACACTGCTAGACTACGCCTCCCACTGGTCGGCTGCAGTGAGGACCAAGCCTTGCATCACGTGTCCCCTCCGGTACACGAGGAGGCAGCTGTCGCATCTTTTCACCTGAACAGCGCGATCTCTCAGTGGGAGAGGAGTAACGCGTGGGAGGCTCACGCTGCCCCCGATACTTCCTGATTCTGCTGTACAGGCGCACCAACCGACCTGTAGGAGTCGCTGTCCACAACGTCCAATCCCCACCCACCGGCTTTCCCACCCTCTAACACTGCCCAATTGTGTTAGTACGACGGCCGGCCAAGCCGGTAGCAACGCCGAGAGCTGGGCTCGATACCAGCATATCCTGCGTTAGTGGCGAGCGCCTTGCCCACTGCGCCACTCAGCCGCCCCTCTATTGGTTATTGATAATGATATTAATTGATTAGATCCATTAGTCCTTCTTATTAGACGTGTCACCAGCACATTCAGTATGGGTTGCTGTAATAATGGCTGCATTCCTATAGTAGACGTACAACAAAGAGCTTTTCAATAGTGTTGGTGCCATGTGGTCTAAGCACCAAGCACTCCACCCACTGAGCAACTCAGGACCATGGAGGGATCATCTTCTAGTTTCCTATTCATTCTAATCATTCATTATTGTTTCCTATTGATTATAATCATTGATTTGTTCATATTTACCTGCTTGACATTTCTCTCCTGTTTCTCCAGAGTGGTTTTCAGCTCACAGCCGTTGGGACAGAGGACACCCTGAGAGACGGGAGGACGATCACTGGTTATTACAGAAATCAGGACATTTACAGTGGAATGTTATAGAATACTATAGAATATTCTAGAAGCAGAAGAGGTTCATGGTGAATCCCAATAGTATTCCCATGGTTTTACCATAGAAATAAAGAAATGCTTATTTTTCTATAATGTATAATATACATATTATGTTCTATAATGTATATGTTCTATAATGATTATATCTATCTATTTATCTGTCTGTCTGTCTGTCTGTCTGTCTGTCTGTCTGTCTGTCTGTCTGTCTGTCTGTCTGTCTGTCTGTCTGTCTGTCTGTCTGTCTGTCTGTCTGTCTGTCTGTCTGTCTGTCTGTCTGTCTGTCTATCTATCTATCTATCTATCTATCTATCTATCTATCTATCTATCTATCTATCTATCTATCTATCTATCTATCTATCTATCTATCTATCTATCTATCTATCTATCTATCTATCTATCTATCTATCTATCTATCTATCTGTCTATCTGTCTGTCTGTCTGTCTGTCTGTCTGTCTGTCTGTCTGTCTGTCTGTCTGTCTGTCTGTCTGTCTGTCTGTCTGTCTGTCTGTCTGTCTGTATGTCTGCCTGTCTGCCTGTCTGTCTCACCATCTGCTCAGAGGCGTGTGTACTGTCTGTCTGCCTGTCTGTCTCACCATCTGCTCAGAGGCGTGTGTACATCCTCCCACATCAGGCTGCTCCTCCTTCTCCTCCTCTGCTTCTCTGGCGGGGGCAGCAGTGGGACGTCCTCTGTACCTGATGTCACAACAAGAGGGAGACGTTCAACCCTCTGTCCAAACCTGAAGGTGACCCCAGCGTTTGCCATGTCAGTCCCGATATGGTGGAACGCACTTCCTGACCATATTACAAAGAAAAGCAGATTCAGTCGATGCCTTTAAGAAGCTGCTGAAAACCTCCTTTATTCCTCCATTTATTGTGATTGATTTGTTCTTTTTCATTTGTTTCATCCGCCCATCCATCCACCCATCCATCCTTCCACCCATCCATCCATTCATCCATAAATCCACCCATCCATCCATCCATCCATCCTTCCACCCATCCATCCATCCATAAATCCACCCATTCATCCATAAATCCACCCATCCATCCATAAATCCATCCATCCATCTACACATCCATCTATCCATCCATCCATCTATCCATCTACCCATCTACCCATCCATCCATGCACCCTCCATCCATCCATGTATTTACCTGCGTCCAGAACTGATGGGAGCAGAGGCAAAGCGGTTGGGGTTGTAACGCTCGCGGCCACTAGTTGGACGATGACCACGGGCGTCTACTGCAGTACCCTAGAGGAGGGACAGTCATAACACTGTTAAATAAACACATTCAGAAGAAGAGCCTATAGAGGAGGGACAGTCATAACACCGTTAAATAAACACATTCAGAAGAAGAGCCTATAGTCTGAGGCCATGGGTCTTTTTTCAGCTCTGACTTATTTTTCCCCATTGATTTCAATGGAAACTTCAGCATCATTTTAGTCAAGGTGTGCAGCCTGAGCCCTTGTATAAACGTTTTGGATGGCCAGAAGGATTACAGGCATTATCTATTGAAATATCAATCAAAACTTTGAAAATATGAGGCTTTAAGGATTCAAGTAAAAATAAGGATATACTATTCTATATAGTGGCTAAATATAAAATCATGTATAATGTATATGTATATAATATATGATTGTATTTTGACCCATGCAATATTAACTAATGTTCAACGTACCGTTGTTTTGTTAGCCTGTAAAAAGAACATCAAAGAGAGTAATGTTAGCAACTTCCAAGGACAGTGCAAAGTACATTTTGTGTTCTTTTATGTATTGTTAGTAATCTCATTCCATATTTAAAGCATGTCACAATGAAATCCTTATGTACTGAAAGTACTTGAAATCCTTATGTACTGAAAGTACTGCTGAGGGATTGTTAAAGTCCTTAATATTTTATAAAATGTTGTAAATTGAAGAGCTTATTTTCATTTTATTTATTTCATTGTTTATTTTTCTATTAATTGACTTTGATTTATTACACATAAGATACAATATTACACATAAGATAAGATAATATAAGATAAGATATTCCTTTATTGATCCCTTGTTATGGCAGAAACACAATTTAATATTTAAAAAGTGTTATTCAACATACCACAGTAGTGTCCTGTGAAAAGAAAATAGAGAAACAAAGGACATAAATAATTAATAATGAGACAGTACAATTCATAATGTTGATTATCATTCAATGAGTTCATTTATCTATTACTCTAATGACATTTAATAAGATGCAATAATAGCCAGAATGTAATGATTTTTTTTAAACATTTAAAAACAAAAGATTGTTATATATTATTGTACTGTATTAAAAAAAATTAAATCATTCAATTAAGTATTTTTTTTTCTTTTTTCTTTTACTTCTATCACTTGATAAAGACAAACAGGCAGAGCAAACACACACACACACACACACACGCACACACACACACACGCACACACACACACACACACACACACACACACACACACACACACACACACACACACACACACACACACACACACACACACACACGCACACACACACACACACAAGCAAGAAGACACACAGAGGCATGCACAGATACAAACATGGACACATGAATACTCTCTCTCACCTCGTCGTACTCATCATATACTAGGTCGTCGTCGGCCCAGGCTGCGTACACAAACACACACAGCCCCAGCAGAAGCAGCGTGCTCGTCCTCATCTTGTCGATCAACTCTCCAGGATCTCAATGATATGCTGCTCTTCAAAACGCACCGCGGATCGCTGTCCCGGTGTTCGGTCTCTTGGGAAATGCCCTGACCGCTGAAGACTGAAGATATTTATTCTCTAACCTGAAAGGTCCGCCCACTGTTATTGATCTGGTGAAAAAAACCTAAATCTGTTTGATGATGACCGACTCCTGCTGGGAAACCAGTACGATGAAGCAACCGTTGTCTGTTTGTTTTGAGTCCAAGGGAACATGGTCTGTTATTTAACGGGACGCCCACTCACGCAGGTTGGCCTCCAGGCCCCAGGGAAGTGGTTCTCAACCTGCGAGAGTCGCCAGGGACGTCATCAATTATATTTTCATCTCTAGTTGAGGTCATGGTGGAGTGTGAGGCCTCCAGTAAGGTTAAGGTAAGGGTTAGGTTCACAAACTGTAAGGTTAGGGTTAAGGTAAAGGTTAGGTTTACAAACTGTAAGGTTAGGGTTAAGGTAAGGGTTAGGTTCACAAACTGTAAGGTTAGGGTTAAGGTAAGGGTTAGGTTCACAAACTGTAAGGTTAGGGTTAAGGTAAGGGTTAGGTTCACAAACTGTAAGGTTAGGGTTAAGGTAAGGGTTAGGTTCACAAACTGTAAGGTTAGGGTTAAGGTAAGGGTTAGGTTTACAAACTGTAAGGTTAGGGTTAAGGTAAGGGTTAGGTTCACAAACTGTAAGGTTAGGGTTAAGGTAAGGGTTAGGTTCACAAAATGTAAGGTTAGGGTTAAGGTAAGGGTTAGGTTTACAAACTGTAAGGTTAGGGTTAAGGTAAGGGTCAGGTTTATAAACTGTAAGGTTAGGGTTAAGGTAAGGGTTAGGTTTATAAGCAGTAAGGTTAGGGTTAAGGTAAGGGTTAGGTTTATAAGCAGTAAGGGTTAAGGTAAGGGTTAGGTTTACAAACTGTAAGGTTAGTGTTACGGAAAGGGTTAGGTTTACAAACTGTAAGGTTAGTGTTACGGAAAGGGGTAGGTTTATAAACAGTAAGGTTAGTGTTAAGGTAAGGGTTAGGTTTATAAACAAGCACCCCCCCCCCCCCCCCCACACACACACACACACACAAATACACAGAAAATGCATAAAAAGTGTATACATTTGAATGTTTGCTAGTACATATTCTACTCATTGGATTGCATAAGAACTTAGAGAGAAAGAGGACATGTCAACATTGGTGTCACACAACATAATAGGACTCATTCACTCCCACTGCTCAGACCGTTGAGCCATGACTGCTGTCCAGCATGACTCAGTCCAGAGCCTCACAGACTCAACAACATGGCTTCCGTTGAAACACTGATTCACTCCGATACGATCCATTCATAACATGCTTTATCTTTTTTAATTTAATGCAGATACTATAGTATTTGTAACTAATGTAATAGCTCTGTGACTTGAAGGAAAATACTTGAGTTGTGTTGTCTTCATGTGTGTGTTGTTCTGGACGAGGTGGTGGTCCTCTTCATGTGTGTGTTGTTTTGGAGGTGGTGGTGGTCCTCTTCATGTGTGTGTTGTTCTGGAAGAGGTGGTGGTCCTCTTCATGTGTGTTGTGGCAATTCCAGGTGTAGGGGTGGCAGAATAAACAACACACAGACAGGTTGCAGTTCCCAAAATCATACTCTTTATTTTCTTAGTCAAATAATAACGGTTTGCTGTCGGCCGGGCGGCGTCTCCGCTCTGTGGCCTTTTGCCTTGCGCTGCTACGGGGGACTGAGAGGAGGCTCCTCGGCTCCATTAAGTCCCCCCTCTCCAACAGGCGCACCGCGCCGTGATTCGCTAATCAGGTAATCACTCTGATGGGTATTTAGTGACAGGTGCGTCCGGAAGCGGACGCCCAAACATGGGCAGCGCCCAGCCATTGGGTCGCCACATAGCGCCCATCAATCACCAAGCCCAGGGGTGGCTTGGGGTTGCCACAGTACCCCCCCTCCAGCTCCGACCGTCGGGGAAGAGCGTCCGACGCCCAACAGGCATCCTTCCTGGAGAGGGCGTCTGCGTTGCCATGCGCCACCCCTGACCTGTGAATGACAGAAAAGTTAAATGACTGTAACTCCAGAAACCATCGAGTCACCCTGGCATTGGTCCCCTTTGTCTTGGCCATCCAGACTAGGGGGGCGTGATCCGTCACCAGCGTGAAACGCCTCCCCAGCAGATAATAGCGGAGCGTCTCCAGTGCCCACTTAATTGCCAGACCTTCGCGCTCCACCGCAGAATAGTTGCGCTCGTGTGGCAGCAGCTTCCTGCTCACATATAAAATCGGATGTTCCTCACCCTCCAGTTGCTGGGAGAGGACCGCTCCCAGTCCCACCTCTGATGCGTCTGTTTGTACCGTCATCTCCTTGTCGAAGTTCGGGGAGATCAGCACCGGTCCCGAACAGAGGGCAGTCTTGAGGTCCTCGAACGCCGCCTCCGCCTCCGGTGTCCACTTCACCGTGAACGGCCGCCGCGCCTGGGTCAGATCTGTGAGGGGAGCAGCGCGAGCAGCAAAGTTAGGGATAAACCTCCTATAATAGCTCGCTAGCCCATTAAATGTCCTGACCTGCTTCTTGGTTAAAGGGCGAGGCCACTCCCTTATTGCATCAATCTTCCTCTTCTGCGGTTTCACATTGCCCCGGCCTATTGTGAACCCCAGGTACTCTGCCTCTTCTAATCCCAGCCTGCATTTCTTTGGGTTGGCGGTGAGACCCGCCTCCCGGAGGGCCCCCAACACCGCTCTCACCTTTTGGAGGTGGGTGTCCCAATCTGACGAGTGGATGATAATGTCATCGAGATATGCGGCTGCATACTCCCGATGGGGCCGTAGTACTCTGTCCATCAGCCTCTGAAAGGTAGATGGCGCCCGATGCAGGCCAAACGGGAGAACTTTATAATGGAACAGCCCATCTGGGGTGGAGAAAGCCGTCTTCTCCCTTGAGGCGGGGGCCAGAGGGACTTGCCAATAACCCTTCGTTAGGTCTAGTGTCGTGATAAATCTGGCCAGGCCCAGTCTGTCAATGAGCTCATCCACTCTAGGCATGGGATAGGCGTCAAACTTTGAAATTTCATTAAGCTTCCTGAAATCATTACAGAACCTGGTTGTTGAGTCGGGTTTTGGCACTAAAACAATAGGACTGGACCACCCGCTATGAGACTCCTCAATTACTCCCATCTCCAGCATGACCCGCACTTCTCTTCTGACTGCCTCTCTTTTTGCCTCTGGGATACGATAGGGCTTCAGCTTTACCTTGTCTCCCGGGCTGGTAATGATGTGGTGCTGGGCCAATGTGGTGCGGCCCGGCGTGGCCGAGAACACGTCCCGGT
Source organism: Notolepis coatsorum (assembly GCF_963971535.1). Lineage (NCBI taxonomy): Eukaryota > Metazoa > Chordata > Actinopteri > Aulopiformes > Paralepididae > Notolepis > Notolepis coatsorum. Next base: position 84,991,470 of record NC_140165.1, on the reverse strand, counting down.
TCTGTTGGACCAGCTCCCGAAGCTCCTGCCGTTGGGTCGGGGACAACTGTTCCCCGATGGGAACATCGGCCGCCTCTGCCACCTGCTGCGCAAAAGGGGGAAGAGGGGGGGGCGAGAGCAACACATCCCGGGCATGCCATTTCTTCAACAGGTTAACATGGTATAACTGTCGATGCTTCCTACGGTCGGGCTGGTGGACCTTGTAGTTGACGGGACCCACTTTCTCGATTATGTCGTAGGGTCCCTGCCATTTGGCTAGGAATTTGCACTCTGCTGTCGGTACCAGTACTAGGACTCGGTCCCCCACATTAAACTCCCGTGGCTGTGCGCCCCGGTCATAAATGCGCTTCTGTGCGTCTTGGGCCTGTTGCATGTGTTCTCTCACCACTGGCCAGAGCGCCTTCATCCTGTCTCTCATTACCTGCACATGCTCTATGAGAGACCGGTGGGGCGACGGCTGTTCCTCCCAAATCTCCTTTGCGATGTCCAGGAGACCCCGCGGCTTGCGGGCGTAGAGCAGCTCAAATGGCGAGAAGCCAGTGGAGGCCTGTGGGACCTCACGCACAGAGAACATCAGAAAGGGCAACAACTGATCCCAATTCTTCCCATCCTTCTCCATCACCTTCCTTAGCATGCTTTTCAGGGTCTTGTTAAAGCGCTCGCACAGTCCATCCGTCTGTGGATGGTATATGGAGGTTCGTAGCTGTTCCACTTTCATTAGTTTGCACATTTCTTTCATGACCCGCGACATAAAGCACGAGCCCTGATCCGTGAGAATAGAGTCGGCAATTCCCACCCGACTAAACAAATGAAAGAGCTCCCGTGCCACAATTTTGGCCGTCACCGTGCGTAACGGGATGGCTTCGGGGTAACGGGTAGCATAATCTATGATTACCAGTATATACTGGTGGCCTCGGGACGATTTAACTAGAGGGCCCACTACGTCGAGGGCAATTCTTGAGAATGGGGTCTCAATGATGGGCAGCGGGATCAGAGGACTTTTATATTGTACCTTTGGTGCTGCGCGTTGACACTCTGGGCAGCTCCGGCAATAGTCCTCTACCTCTCTCTTCATGCCCGGCCAATGGAAACGCGCCCTTATGCGCTCCATGGTTTTGTCCACGCCCAGGTGCGCTCCGAGGATATGTGAATGCGCCAGCTGGAGTACAGTGGGAATAAAGAACTTCGGTACCAGCAATAGATCCCTAACCTCATCATTCTTTTTTACAACTTGGTACAGCAATTGTCTTTTTATTGCAAAGTGAGGATATGGCAGGTTACTCACCCCCTCCACGGGATTTCCATCTATGGTCTTGATATTCGCCCGGGCCTGCGTTAGGTTTGGGTCTTCCAGCTGGGCCGTTCCGAACTGACCCGCCAGGTCCCTCCCCACCTCGTCCGCCTGGGGGAACTCCGCAAAGGGGTCCTCGTCACTGTTATCCGTCTCGGGGCCCGCTTGGGGCGCTGGCGTGTCGTCACCCACACCTGATGCCGTCTCTGTCTCACTCCCCGGTATATTCAGGGGTTCCGGCGCGTCGTCACCTACATCTGAGGCCGTCTCAGTCTCACTCCCCGTTACGTTCAGAGCACACACCTTCGGCTGACGTAACCCTTTCTTCTTCCTCGGTTTGCCCGTAGAGGGTGGGGTGCGCGGGGAGATGACGGCTGAGCACAGCTGGCGATACAGGGGGCAGTCTCGACCAATCAGCAGCGCTACCGGCAGGTTAGGTATGACGCCGGCTGTCATCGAGCAGACCCCCTTGGTGGTTGTCAGGGTGATCGGCGCTGTAGGATACAACTTTGTGTCCCCGTGCACACAGGACACTGACACTTGCGGAGCCTCTGCGTCGCAGTGTGCCAAATGGGGCTGAACCAGCGTTATGGCACTACCCGAGTCCAGGAGCGCTACGGCATCTTTGTCGTTGACGCGCACGGGTAAAAGTGTCGCCGATGTTTCCTTATGGGCCCAACAGGCTGCGCCATAGTTGCACGTCTTTCCGCGGGGGTCTGAAGCTGCCGCCGATGGCATGGACACATCCCGGCCTGGGCAGTTCCACGAGAGATGCCCGGGCTCGCCGCAGTCGTAGCAGCGTCTTTGGTCCTGGTCGAACAGCGGTCTTCTTCGGGGTAGTTCGGGCTCACCTGCGTTCCCTACCCGGCCCCTTGGGCTGGGCTCGTCGGGACCCCTCCTTGTTCTCGGCCGCTCTGGCTTTTCCCCTCGCCCCCCTTTGAGTAACTCCCGCGTTACCTGGTGGGCCTCCACAATATTCACCAGCTGCTCCACGGAGCGGGGGTCCGCTTGACTCGCCTGCTTCTTCGAGTCATAGGGGAGGGCTCTGACAAAGCGGTCCATAACAATCCGTTCCAAAACCGTGGGCCCTCCGGGGTCAGTCATTAGCCAGGCTCGGCTTGTGCGGACCAGGTCGTGCATCTGGGAGCGCGGGGAGGCCTGTGCGTCATACACCCAGTCATGGAACCGCTGCGCGCGGGACTGCAGACTATGGCCGTACCGGGACAGAATTTCCTGCTTTAGCCGAGTGTAGTTCCCGGCTTGCTCCGGTGGCAGGTCCTGGTAGGCCTTTTGTGCATTACCCGACAGGAAGGGGGCCAGCAGTCCCCCCCAGTCGTCTTCGGGCCAGCCCTCCCGGCCGGCGGTGCGCTCAAACGCCAGGAGATAGGCTTCTATATCCTCCTGCTCCGTCAGCTTGGGGATGAAGCGCCCGGGGTTAGGCCGCGTCCCGGCGGCCCCTTCCTCCTGCCGGTGAGCGGCCATCCGCTGGAGCTCCGCGTGGATCATCCCCGTCTGTTTCCTCTGTTCTTGCAGGGCCTCTTCGTGCCGGGTCTGTTGTTCCATGCTCGCCTGTACAAGCTGCTGCACCAGCGCGTCCATGCTTTTTCTGTTATTAAATTTATATATATATATATATATTTTTTTTTTATTTCTTTTATTCTATTCTGATAAAGTCTATTGTTGTTTATTCTGCACCCCTGATTGCCAGTAGACTATGCCCGCATTCTCCACCACTGTGGCAATTCCAGGTGTAGGGGTGGCAGAATAAACAACACACAGACAGGTTGCAGTTCCCAAAATCATACTCTTTATTTTCTTAGTCAAATAATAACGGTTTGCTGTCGGCCGGGCGGCGTCTCCGCTCTGTGGCCTTTTGCCTTGCGCTGCTACGGGGGACTGAGAGGAGGCTCCTCGGCTCCATTAAGTCCCCCCTCTCCAACAGGCGCACCGCGCCGTGATTCGCTAATCAGGTAATCACTCTGATGGGTATTTAGTGACAGGTGCGTCCGGAAGCGGACGCCCAAACATGGGCAGCGCCCAGCCATTGGGTCGCCACATAGCGCCCATCAATCACCAAGCCCAGGGGTGGCTTGGGGTTGCCACAGTGTGTTGTTCTGGAAGAGGTGGTGGTCCTCTTCATGTGTGTGTTGTTCTGGACGAGGTGGTGGTCCTCTTCATGTGTGTGTTGTTCTGGACGAGGTGGTGGTCCTCTTCATGTGTGTGTTGTTCTGGTGGTGGTCCTCTTCATGTGTGTGTTGTTCTGGAGGTGGTCCTCTTCATGTGTGTGTTGTTCTGGAGGTGGTGGTGGTCCTCTTCATGTGTGTGTTGTTTTGGAGGTGGTGGTCCTCTTCATGTGTGTGTTGTTCTGGAGGTGGTGGTCCTCTTCGTGTGTGTGTTGTTCTGGAGGTGGTGGTCCTCTTCATGTGTGTGTTGTTCTGGAGGTGGTGGTCCTCTTCATGTGTGTGTTGTTCTGGAGGTGGTGGTCCTCTTCATGTGTGTGTTGTTCTGGAGGTGGTGGTCCTCTTCATGTGTGTGTTGTTCTGGAGGTGGTGGTCCTCTTCATGTGTGTGTTGTTCTGGAGGTGGTGGTCCTCTTCATGTGTGTGTTGTTTTGGAGGTGGTCCTCTTCATGTGTGTGTTGTTCTGGAGGTGGTGGTCCTCTTCATGTGTGTGTTGTTCTGGAGGTGGTGGTGGTCCTCTTCATGTGTGTGTTGTTCTGGACGAGGTGGTGGTCCTCTTCATGTGTGTGTTGTTCTGGAGGTGGTGGTCCTCTTCATGTGTGTGTTGTTCTGGACGAGGTGGTGGTCCTCTTCATGTGTGTGTTGTTCTGGAGGTGGTGGTCCTCTTCATGTGTGTGTGTTGTTCTGGAGGAGGTGGTGGTCCTCTTCATGTGTGTGTTGTTCTGGAGGTGGTCCTCTTCATGTGTGTGTTGTTCTGGAGGTGGTGGTCCTCTTCATGTGTGTGTTGTTCTGGAGGTGGTGGTCCTCTTCATGTGTGTGTTGTTCTGGAAGAGGTGGTCCTCTTCATGTGTGTGTTGTTCTGGAGGTGGTGGTCCTCTTCATGTGTGTGTTGTTCTGGAAGAGGTGGTGGTCCTCTTCATGTGTGTGTTGTTCTGGACGAGGTGGTGGTCCTCTTCATGTGTGTGTTGTTCTGGAGGTGGTCCTCTTCATGTGTGTGTTGTTCTGGAGGTGGTGGTCCTCTTCATGTGTGTGTTGTTCTGGACGAGGTGGTGGTCCTCTTCATGTGTGTGTTGTTCTGGAAGAGGTGGTGGTCCTCTTCATGTGTGTGTTGTTCTGGACGAGGTGGTGGTGGTCCTCTTCATGTGTGTGTTGTTCTGGAAGAGGAGGTGGTGGTCCTCTTCATGTGTGTGTTGTTCTGGACGAGGTTGTGGTCCTCTTCATGTGTGTGTTGTTCTGGACGAGGTGGTGGTCCTCTTCATGTGTGTGTTGTTCTGGTGGTGGCCCTCTTCATGTGTGTGTTGTTCTGGAAGAGGTGGTGGTCCTCTTCATGTGTGTGTTGTTCTGGACGAGGTGGTGGTCCTCTTCATGTGTGTGTTGTTCTGGAGGTGGTCCTCTTCATGTGTGTGTTGTTCTGGAAGAGGTGGTGGTCCTCTTCATGTGTGTGTTGTTCTGGAGTTCTGGAGTACGAACAGTTTATTTCCGTAGATTCGTTCGTAGCTATGAACAGGATTCACAAACTCGAAAAGGCAGTCGTAAGTCGGACAGACTGGTCTGCGCCCGTGTTTTTAACGGCTTCATTTGGGAGAGATCCTTGGGGATTGTGTCCACTTCGATTCTACAGACATCCTCGGAATTAAATAATTATAATAATAATACATACAACAATATTTGTATCATTAACTCATTCAACGCCAGTCACGAGTATAGTCTGGTTAACTCGCCAACCGTTCAGCGCCAATCACGAGTATAGTCGGGTTTTGATCGTTATTTCTTTTATTAGCTATATCCATTCATTTTCATCCATCCAGCCTGATGTTATCATTGGGATCGATAGGCTTGCGCATGAGGAAGGATAATAATAATAATCTAGCGTTGATTTCAGGAAGATTCGATAATCAGGCGAAAAATGACAATGTATTCCACTAAAGGGCTATTATCGCATCTTTTCCTGGGATTACTAAGAATCACCAAAACTATATTCATATTCAAAACGGTATAAAATGGAAATGTACAGATGAAAAAACAATCTGTTTTGTACATGTTGACTGGAAGCAACTCACTGACAAGCTATAATATAAGATATATTTTAAGCACTCACAAATCTCGCAGTCCCCCCATTGATTAAAGCGTGGTGTACTAGCGCCCTCTGGCGCATTAAGCAATGGCGCAGAATGAGTTAACAATTACGTTTAACATTTATAGTCATAACTCAAGGAGGCATCGTGAGCACTACACGAATACTGCAAATGACAGTGAATAAATAAATAAATGAGAACTAAACCCAATCGCGCGGATATAGCTATAGTGAAATTGTAATGTTTGGGGTTTTGCTCTCCTCAGGGAGCAAAATCCCTAGTGTTACCTGATGGTAATTAACCTGTCTATCTGTCCTGATTCGTCAGGATGGAGGTAGGTGAGTTCCAATTGTGGTATGCAATCACAGAGACGGAGAGGGTGTACTCTTAAGCAGGTTCGTTTTAATAGTAAAGAACACAAAGAGTAATACTAGGATACAATGCCGAGTGGCAGGAAGAAGAGCGGATAAGATAATGGAGCTTAGTGGTGGTCCAGAACCGGAACCGCCCGCGTTATCTCCGAACGCTATAATGAAGACCTGACGGATATCAAGCAGAAGATAGGAAGGTTAAATAGACACCACCTTCTAACATTCCACACACACCCCCGTGACAGCCAATCAGGAACCATACCCTAAGTGACAGCACTAAGTGACAGGGGAGACAGGTGACAGATGACAGAATGGTGGGTGGTTCCAGACAGCAGTCAGCAACCAGAACGTAACTGAGATGGTTTCGGTGTGGTATGGAAGAGGAGATCCCAAATGCAGGTAACCCGAGCAGAGAGAGAAGAGACTGAGACGACGTACTGAAGTGAACAGGCTTTTACTAAGCAGTCAGCAAGCAACAATGATTACAAACGGTATCAAAAGTTACTAAACAAAAGCGAACTGCAAACCCGAAAACAATACTCAGCAATGCTGGAAAAATAAGAACTTAAGAGAGGAACGGACTCATGGGGAATATAAGTGACAAGAGGTGAGTATGTGACTGAAACCAACTATGTGAAACAATACACTGAAACAAGGCAATACAAGGCAATACAATGGTGCGACAAGGAATGTGAGAAACGGGCAGCTCTATATACACTGCCCTGTGATTACTAACAAGTGCCAGCTGGTGTAAGGCCAGGCATGGCCTAGGCTGAGGAACACAGGGTAGTAAACTCACAACATTGTTAAAAGCATGTGAAAAGGAATATCTAAGGAAACATGTAAAACAAACAGCCCTTAAAAGGAACATACATATGTAAAGAAGTTAACACTATTAAAAACCTGTGTAAAGGGAATGAGCCTTAAAGGAAACACAAGTAAAGTATTAACACATAAAAACATATGCAAAAGAGATGAACCTTTAAAGGGACATGAAAAGGATACCTTAAAGGAAACATGAAAAGGTTGAACCTTTCAGGAACATATGTAAGGATAAACCTTTTAAGGAAACATGTAAAGATAAACCCTTTAAAACACAAGCTACACACCACACAACATGAACAGAGAAAACACAGCACCAATATTATTCAGCAGACTTAGACTAAAATGCCACAGAGAGTCCAGGATCTTGAGTTGCTGCGTTTGGCCACCAGAGGGCGGCAGAAAACCACTGTTCACATTGTTCGAGCATGATCCCTGGCTGGGACCATGACAGTACCCCCCCCCAAAGGGTCGGATCCCAGACGACCGGTAAGACCGTCTGGGAACGGGCGAGGCGGGGGGCCGAGACCCCGGAAAAAACGGGGGACGAGGACCCGGAGAGCCGGGACCGGGGGGCCGCGAAAAGAACCCAGGAGGGGCAAAGCAGCAGGGGACCCGAGGAACAGGACCAGAGGGAAACCCAGGGAAGGGCGGGCGGGGCAAAGGGCCAGGGCGGCCGGAGACGGGGACAAAGGCCCGACGACGGGGGCCAGAAATGTGGACAGAGGCCCGGTGAGGGGGACCGGACACGGGGATGAAGGGCCGGTGAGGGGGACTGGAAACGGGGATGGAGGACCGGTCAGGGGACCTGGAGCAAAGGGGCGTGGGCGTCAGACCCGGAGTAGGACCCTGGATGAAGGACCCTCCAGGCGCAGGACTCGGGGCCGGACCGGAAGGGCCGGAGCGGAGGCGCGAAGATGACAACCCCGGAGCAGGACCCCGGACGGGGACCACTCCACGTGCAGACCTCGGGACCGGGTCTCTGCGGATGAAGACCACGGCAAAGACCACGGCAAAGACCACGGCGAAGAGCTGGACCAGACGAAGAGCCGGGACCAGACGAGGAGCCGGGGCAAGTCAAGGAGCCGGAATCAGTTGAGGAGCCGGGACCAGTCGAGGAGCCGGGACCAGTCGTGGAGGCCGGGTCAGACGTGGGAGCCGGACCAGTCGAGGAGGCCGGGTCAGGCGTGGGAGCCAGACCGGGCGTGGAGACCGGACCGGGCGTAGCACCTGGGGCTAAGCTAACAGGGGCTAGGCTGGCAGTAGAGGCTGGGTTAGCTGAAGAAGCCCTGCTAACTGTGAGGGTGCAGTAACTTCCTAGCTTTAACTCCTACTCTGCGTTGTGATTTAAACCTTACAAAGCTCTTGGAAGTACTACTCTCGCCAAATGCAGATAACCAATGTATAATCTGGTTTCTGCTCGTACACCTGAGAGAGAACCACGGCGCGGCCGTTGAATAAGTCGAAGTCCGAGCAGTTTGAAGAGAATCCGTTTTTAATGAAAAAGGATTTCAATCAGATGTTACAAATCAAATATTTGAAAGAATGGTGCAATGAATTCTACCGGAAGCAATCGCTATGCCGAAGGACAGTAGAATTCAGTCTAAACGTTCAATATCTAAAAAGCTTGTAGCTGCTCGTTGTTCGTTCTTCAAGGATGTTTTCTGGATGCTGCGTGGTCCTCAATATCTAGTGGAGAAAAGAGTGTGTATCTGCTAGTTGCTTCCTGGTCTGGTCTGGTGGGGTTCTTGTGTCTCTCTCCTAGCGAGGAGTTTGGCCATATCCAAATTTAGGCTCCGCCTCTAATGTTACGGCAAGCGGGCGTTTCCAAAACTCGCCTCGAGCTTTCTCATTGGAGAACACATGTTTTTAGCTCTCCATTGGCTAAATCACTACAGTGACGTTTTGAACTGATTAGGTCACAGAGTGGATTCAAACGGTCTCTCTTTGATCAAATTGTCCCTTTGTTTCAAAAGAGACAGCTGCCCCCCCCTTAGGGCTTTGTCTGGCGCCTTACCAGGCAGTTTCTTTAGTATCTTTGTATTCAATCTGTTCTGACCAGATGGTTCTAGAGCACTGGGTTGTAAAATCACCCATTTGTTGATTTTCCCAGGAAGATCAAACGGTCACTATCTCTCACTTAATCAGCGCCCGCCTGTTTCCTCTTCCCCTGAGGAAGTCTGAGACAGACAGCTGCGGTATCAAATGAGCGATGTGTCTCTTGTTTCTTGTGTTATAAAGATAGAGGAGCGGGGGAGAGATTTTGTGATGTATTGTACCTCTTGTTGTTTTGCCATTCTGTAATCGTTGATTGTTGTACAATAATAATATATACACAGTTTGCTTTGGTGGAAATCTACCACAGTTTCCCCGGTTTGGGGATTAATGATCCCCAATATACTTGTTAGTATTTTCTCAATCAAACTGTTTATAATTACTTTAACTTTACTGTTTAGCCTAATTACCTCAGAACCAAACCTTTCCAGAATCCTTCTGACTCATTTTCCATATTTGTTAGTATCAATTGCTTTCAACACCCACATTAGCTCCCTCTTCCACTGACCGACTATGAATCCATTTATGTTTACACAGTTCTCTATTCACTCACACCGTTTAACAATTTCCACTCATTTGCAGGTTATACACAATGTATCAGTTATATCAATTTCACTTCAGTCTAGGTCCGTCCCTTTATGCAAAAAGGTGATCGTACCAATTACCAGGTTTAGACTATACTTATGTGTTTTTTAACCAAATGTGTCTGTTTTGTGCAATCCACTCTGAAAGAAAAGACCTTACATTGCATTTATTATCTAAGCATTTCTAAAAAAGGAGAGAGCTTAGCTAATGAAAAATCAAAAATGTATATATACACGCCCTCTCCAAGGCCTATCAGTTACACTATCCCTTCTTTCGCCTATGTATACCGTTGAGGCTTCTGGATGACTCGTTTTGGTCGAGTATCTCGTTCCGGGCTTGTGCTAAGCACTGGTTCCTCCGGTTCTTCTGGTACCTTCTCCAAGTCCACAGAGGAGAAATTATTATGTTCCAATTCATAATCTTCTCCTCTGTCTGGTTCCTGTAAAAAACCTTCATCTTCTACTTGTGGCCAATCGTGGCCCCCTCGGTCTGGCTCGCCATAATCATCCGGGTCTTCCCCATCGTTTGGGGTTAGCGCCACCCCAATTTCATCTTCCGCCGCTTTCACTTCGCCTTCATGTATTGGTTGCGACGCCCCGGTTTTACCTTCAAGGTCTTGTGGTTCAGGTTCCCATTCTTGGTCTGTATCGATTGCTTTTACACAATGAGTAACGTGAAACCACATAGGCGATCCTTGAATTTGTACAGCCCTCTCGGTGGCTCGAACGACTTTGTATGGCCCTTCTCGTCTCGCGCCAAACCACTTGCGTCTAAATACTTTAACATAAACGTAGTCGCCTGGTATGATTTGAGGTGTAGTCTGCCTATTCACCTCCTCCCCGGTTTCATGCTCCTGTCTACTGGAGACATGATCCAGAATACTTTTGTGTATCTTTGACATGTATTTTACATACTCACGCATGTCATTGTCCAGGATGTCCAAACTCGGACCTTTGCCTGTCGCGCGCAAACCTGGTACTACCATGCAGCGACCTAACATCATTTCGTGCGGTGTCAGACGCAGTCCGCGAACCTCGCTTGACCGGCATGCCATCAGTGCTAGAGGGAGAGCGTTCAACCAATTCAATCCTGTGTGTTGACAGATCTTTACCAGCTTGTTTTTTAGCGTCCCGTTCATGCGTTCCACCATCCCCTGGCTCTGCGGATGATAAACGGCCCCCAATCGCTGTTTTATGCCTAAATGTTGGAGTATTAAACGTACAGTTTTGTCGACAAACTCTTTTCCATTGTCGCTGCTGATTCTGTCCATTAAACCAAACCGGGGACATACCTCCTGGCATAGGAACTTAGCCACAGATGCTGCATCCTTGTGCCGGGTGGCGCACGCCTCCACCCACCTTGAAAAACGACAGACAACGACAAGAATATATCTCTTCTGATTAATGGGCTTAATCATGTCAATGTAATCAATTACAAGGTCTCGCATTGGGCCATTGGGCGTGGGGATATGTCCTGGTGACACACTAATCCCCTTACGTATATTGTTTTTCAAACATATTACACATCTCTGTATCACATGATCAATTTGACTGGTCAAATCTGGCGCCCAAAAGCCATATTCTCTGATTTTTCTCCTTACCTCTCCTTTGTGCGCATGGCAAAAGTCGTGAGCCGTGTGGATCAGCAGTCCGACCAGGCCAGCAGGAGCCACCACAAATCCACTGACGCTGCGCCACAAACCTGAATCATCCTGACAAGCTCCCCTGGTTATCCAGAGGTTCCGTTCTACCTGACTAGCCTCCTCCTGGAAAGTCAAAACATCCTTGTAGGTTATCTTGTCCTCTAACTCAACTCCGTATGTGATAACCAATACCCTACCTGCTCTGTCGGCACCTGTCACTTCCTTAGCAGCTTCGTCTGCTCTTTTGTTTCCTCGAGTTATCTTTGACTCATCAGACTGGTGGGCAGCACACTTGATTATCGCAATCTGCTTTGGTTTCATAATTGCTTCTAACAACCGTTTAATCTGACTACAATGTTTTATGGCGCTTCCGTCAGCTTTCTTAAAACCTCGCCCTTTCCACACTGTTCCATGTAAAAATGCGGTACCGTGAGCATAGGCGCTATCTGTATGAATATTTACAGTTCTGCCCTCTGCCATGTTGCATGCTTCCGTCAGTGCGACCAACTCTGCTAATTGGGCCGAACAAGGTTGTGATAATGCTTCGGCTTTTTCTACCACAAATCCTTCGCCCTGTGACCTTACCACGGAGTAACCTGCTTTTAGTCCCTCGCCAACACGATAGCAAGAGCCGTCAGTCCATAACTCCAGATCTGGACTGCTAAATGGAAATGCCTGCAAGTCTGCTCTGAGTTTAGAGTACCTCTCGACTTCGACTAAACAGTCGTGGGGTTCTCCATCCTCAGGCGTAGGGATGTCAGCTGCCGGGTTCGTTATGGAACACCTGACCAGCGTCACATCTTCCTGTTCCAAAAGTCTGTAGTAGTGTTTAATGCGAGGCATCGTTAGTGCATATTTACCGGACTCCAACAGACTCTTTAAGTCATGCCTCACCATGATATCCACTGGATATCCCATCATAATACTTGCGGCTTTTTCGTACATCGTATACACTCCAGCCATTTCTCGGTAGCATGGAGCCATCCCCATCTCTACTTCCGAGTAGGCAATTGAGTAGTACGCCATCGGCTGTGGTCGCGCTCCCACCCCTGTGTTCTGGGCCAACACCGCACACGCCTGCTTCTGATCTGGTGAAGAAGAGACGTAGAGTATGAATTTCTTGGTATAGTTAGGCAACGCCAGGGCCGGCGCCTCTAACAGTCGGGACTTGATTGTTTCGAATGCCTGTGAGCCATCTTCGGTCCATACCACTTTACTGCTCAGTTTATCAACGCCCGTTTCTTTCAGCATCTCTCTCAATGGTTTCACTATTTCCGTATAGTTCTCGACCCAAGGAGAGCTGTACCCCATTATACCCAGAAATCCCATTAGCTGTCGTACCGTCACAGGCTTGGGCGCCGTCCTTATGGCCACCAAATGTTCTTCTGAAATAGCCCGATGGCCTTGTGAAATTGTTTGTCCTAAATAGATCACTTTAGGTTTACAATATTGCAACTTTTTCAACGACACTTTGTGGCCGTTTTCCGCCAACAGTTGCAACAGTTTCACGGAATCGCGATGACATGTTTCCTGATCGTCCGTGCACAGTATCAGATCATCCATGTACTGAATGACCCTAGAGGTCACGACTTTATCCAACCCCTCTAAATCCTCCCTTAGGATTTTGTTGAATATGTGTGGCGAATGCTTTAGTCCCTGCGGGATCCTAGTATACTCATAATATTCATCCTTATAAGTAAAACCAAAAAAATGCTGGCACTCCTCGCTCAAGGGCACACTAAAATATGCACTACACAAATCTATAACCGTAAAGTATTTAGCTTTCGACGGGATAAATGTCAATAGCACATGGGGGTCGGGGACATCGGATGGATAGTCAAGTAACACCTCGTTGATAGCTCTTAGATCATGCACCAGCCGGTAAGAGGTATCAGGCTTCTCCACGGGTAGCAACGGCGTGTTGCTCCGGGGATCAGTTGTTTTCCGTAAGACTCCTGCAGCTAAAAGTCCTTTAATTTGTGGCTCGATTCCAGCCACCGCTTTCTCCTTCAATGGATACTGTTTCTTCCAAGGCAGGGTGGCCCCAGGTCTAAGCTCCACCTTCACAGGTTGAGCGGACTTGATTAGTCCAATGTCAGTGCTGTTTTTTGCCCACAGCGTCTCAGGCACCGCCTCCATCATGTCCTCTTGGAGGCTTGATGCATTAGGGAGTTCTCCCAGTGTCTCTTGGGATAATTGCACAGTTTGGGGACGACCCATCCCTGTGCCTTGAACCATGATCTTAATAAACCTTTTATCAGGGCTTATCCAGATCCGTTTGTTTTCTTTCATCTGTTCAAATTCTATCCCTTCAGCTTTTTTCATCATTTCGCCTATGTGTTGTTGATCACATGAGCTGATTACCTTCAAAGTCACATGGGGAACACTATCCATAATGCCGTGTTCTTTAAGCAGATAGTCGCTCCGTGCAATACGTAACGCTGCTCCCTGTGGCCCCAATATGATATTGGTAGCATTCAGCTGTACTTTGTCAGGTTGCACCCTCAGCCACTCCTTAGTCTGTGACGAGTTTGCATCTCTATGATACTGCAGAGTGCAGTGATAGGGGGTCTTTGGATCCCTTGCTTCAGGCATATTGGCAGTGATAAATTTCTCCCATTGTAAGGCGGGGCCAAGTAGCTCTTGGTCCAGTCCCCCTAGACAATAGATCTCTGGTGGTTGACTGTCAATTCGTTGTACCATCTGATAGTACTGGTCTTCTCGTTCGGCTATCACGCAACCCTCCGCAGTACATTTAATGTCCATCCCCAGTAACCCCAGCCCATCTCGGCCGAGTAAGTTAATAGGTGTGCTTTCCGAGACCAGCACAGGGAGAGTCGCTTCCCTGCCTTGATATCTCAGAGTCACAGGTTCGGTAACAGCCGTCAGCTGGTTTACTCCCTCAAATCCAATTGTCCGTACATATCGACCGGACATGGTTAGGTGCGTCGCGTCTTGGGGTTGTACTACCGTGTAGGCCGCGCCGGTGTCTGCCATCATCTTGACAGATTTGTCATTCACCGTTACGCACACAATAGGCTCCTCCCTTAAAGACGACACTGACAGCTGACACCTCCCCATTGGACTCTCTGGGCCTCTTCATAGTGGTACATCTGGCCCTCTTGATGGATTTGCCGGGCCATTGTTCGCATTCTGGTCTTGGACTCGGGGTTGACCTTGGTCTTGCCAAGTTCTTTCCTGGTCTCCCCCTCTGGCTTGACAGTCCTGTCCACACTCCCGTGCGATATGACCAATCCCCCCGCACGTCCAACACACCACCTTCCGCACCGGAAATCCATTCGGATTCCGGCCTCTGCCTCCACCTCTTCCTCGTGGTTGCCACCCGACTGCTCCTCTCGATCTCTGTTGTTGGTCTGGCGCATAACCCCCTTGTGTTCCCACTTGAGCCCGTCTTTGTTCCTGTGGTTCCCCTTCATAGCCTGTCCCACCTCTTGGTTGTGGGGCCTGGACTAAGGCTTGAAGGTATTCCACTACCTTCACTGCATCGGTTGGCTGTTGATACATGATCTTACGTTGTTGCTCCGTATCCTTCTCCTTTGCTCTTTGCTCTTTTTTCCGATACAGGTCAACGTAATGCTCTACTTGATCAATATATAAGTCCAGCGCCATCCTTGACAATGACACCACCTCGGCCAATCTTTGTCTTACCTCTAGGGGGAGGCCGTTTTCAATCTTGGCTCTTAACGAGGCTTCATGCATAGGGTCAAGTCCCGCCTCCTGACCAGTTGTGTTCTTCCACGCGGCATAGGCTTGTCGTACGTACAGCCTGGGGTGCACTATTATCTCCAAAGTACCAATCTGAATTTGGTCTGCGTGCAGTCTCGTTGGATAGGCTTCTCGTAGGGCCGCCCACATTACTCCCCTGTACGCTGTGAACAGGTCCGCATCATGCGCTCCAGTCCCCACATGGCCATGCAGGCGAGCCATCTCCAGTATCTTTTCCATGCCGTCTTTTCCCATCATGTTTGTCAATATTTTCTTGACATCCCCCATTGCCATTTCTGTGCCGACCATCAACTCCTCCAGTTGGGCAATCCAAGGGTTGGCCCCATTCTGGAGGGGCGGCATTTTCTCAGTCACCTGTGTCATGTCCGACGCCTTCAGGGGGTGATATTCCAGGTCCTGTCCTCTTATTATTATAGGAGTCATGCGGATAGGGGTTTGCTTGTCTTTCGTCTGTGATCTGGTCTGCGTTCTCTCCCTTACAGCCTCTTGTACTTTCTGGAGGGCCTCTTGCTTCTCTCCTTTTTTGTCTTTCAGGGCAATTTGCTTTCCCTCAATGCCAGCCCGCACCCTCATGAACTCCTGATATTCCTTTCCCTCCGCTTCCATGCTTGCGTGGTCGGGAACTTGCCCTGCTAGGACCACTTGGTCCCTGTCCAAGTCCGTGAGCGCCTGTTCTATCTCTGTCAGATCCTCTTGTATCCGTGCCATCTGCCCCCCAAGTGTGAGGTCGATAGCCTCCGGCTTCTCACCTACTGCATCTTTCTTTGCCCACTGTGGTATCGTGAGACCAATCTCGTGACTGCCAGGGGCTACCCCCTTGCGGGGCTGGGGTTGGGGGGAAGCAAAATGCTGGGGGGGAATGAGATCTCGGTATACCGAGTGGGGCGCAGGGGCTGGGGGACTTTTGAGGTACTCTGGCTGGCGGACAGACTCTCTCTGATAGTCATACTCTCTCTGGTGGTCATAAACTCTCTGGTGGTCATAAACTCTCTGAGGCTGGCCGTAGGCCTCCTTCACCCTTTCCCACTCTTTCTCTTTTAACATTGCCTCATAGCCTTCCTTTCCCTTTCTTTCAGCTGCTTGTATCACTCTAGTTCGCTCTGACGTCTCTTCTATCCTTTCCCTTGGCCGTGAGGTGGCCGCATACTCTCTGACTGACCCAGTCTGGGCTGACCTGTCTGGTCGCCGTGAGGCGGCCACACCCTCTCTGTCTGACCAAGTCCAGTCTGACCTATCTGGTTGCCTAGCTGTCAGCTGAATAGATGTCTTTGCTTGTCCCTTCTCTTGGTTCCCCAGATCATCTGTCAACTGGTAAGGGCTTATCATCTCTAATAAAGGTAGGATGGGGTATATTGTCTCCCCATTCCTACTGACATATGGCGGGGGTGCTAAAGCTCCCTCAATTCTTTCCTGTTGGGCCATAAGATAGGAGGCTGAGGTGGGTGAGGCTAACTGCACTGCACTTTGGGCGGTGACAGGTGTTGTGTCAGGGGCCAGGGGAGTTATGGTGACCCCCTCTACAGGTTTGTCTGCATCATTGCCATTTGCAATGGCCTTCTTTTCACTTTCTCTTCTCTCAGCTTCCCGTGCATAAGCTTTTAAAAAGCTATTTTCTTGCAACCTTTTCTTTGCTCTTTCCTCATCGTTCCCCTGATATCTGTATGCCTTAATTAGTGTTCATATAAGAGCTATTAACTCCAAATCAAAAGAACCATCGACTGGCCAACGTTTCTCAAGCTCCCATCTTTCATTCCATCTTTTTGATATATAAATTGCTTTGTTCAAATAATATTTGTTACCTTTTGTCGTGTCGTGTTCATTGGCAATAATTTGTACTGGACTTTCTTCCATCCACCCAATTACGGTCGACTTACCTGCGTCGGTTGTGTCTTTTATTTTCTTATATGCGCTTTTTCGCCCCATTTTTCTCTTGTCTTTTTTATCTTGTAACAATGGCAACAGGCAGAACAATAGCTTGTGTAATCCCTATCTAAGTGTAGGTGTCTATGCTTTTGTGACTAACTCCTACTCGGACAGCCAATAGTGGCACTGTGGGCCCTTCCTATTCTCTTCTGTCCCTTGTTCAGTTGAAATTCCTATTCTTACCTGATTTGTGGTGTTCCGCGTGGCCAATCGAACTGCTGGAGATCAGAGCACACAATGACAACAGTTCTTGTTAATTTATCAACCGGACTTGTACTTTACTCTGTCTTTATAATCAAATTCCTGAGAGGTTCCTTTCATTCACTGTATGAGTATCTTTTTACTTTCCTCATACACTCTTAAACATGAGACAATTGTAATTGATACATGTGTGTGATACCACCCGTTTCTACTCCCTGTTTTTCTTCTCGTTCGATCTCTGTCAACACACTGGGTTCCTATTTTTTGTTGAATCTCCGTTCTCCTTTACTTCCGCTTGATCCTGCTCCAATTCTGATACTCCTCGGAAAACAAAAACATCTTGATTAATATAGTTACATTCATTTTTCACATTCTTTTCCATTATTTAGTACCACACCCCCCAGGGGACACCTGTCACCCAGACACGTGTCCCCCAGAGGTAACCTAAAGAATGCCACGGACGCCGCGCCACGCACGCCGTGAGGTGTCAACCCTGTTTACTGAAGAGACCTTGACAGCCCCTCCACAGCGGTCTAAACCCACCTCACCACAGGTACAAGGCAGTCAGCATCCCGGCAACCTCACCCGTCCTTCAGGCCAGCATCCCCAGAGTCCAGTGCCCTGCCGGACGGCCATGCATAGCCGCCCAGACCCAACACCGAATCCCGGGTACACCGCCCCCCATCACACAGTCAAATCAAACGTACCTACTATGGGGAAAAAAACACAATTGCATACACAACCCTATCTTGCCAACGGCAACGCACGGTCGTCCAGGAACGTCCCCCGCCTCACACCCACACGCACGCCCCGGCCCTCCCACTCCCCAACCCTGAATGTCCACCACCCAGATCAGAGAATAGTTGCCAGCGCGGACGCCGGGCACCTCGGCTTTATTGGAACGCCCACACCCACCCTGCCACCCTCCGCGCCATCCCTTATCACCATCATCGCATACGCAGGCGCAACCGAGCGGTGTGGGTCCCCAGACGCAGAACCAACCGCGCCGAGAGTCCTGAACACATACGTCACACACACCCTGATAACATTCACACAAACCACTATAACCGCAAACATCACCACAGCACACAGCAAATACTTAGCAATCGTCCATCCTATATAGCCCATCCAACTTTGACCCCAGCCCTCCCACGAGTCCTCCCGCGCGGGCTGCATCTCCCTAGTAATATTCTTCAAATGCTCTATAACCTCCTGTATGCCACCTACGTCATTTTCTGGGATAAATGTGCAGCATTCCTGACCA
>NC_140165.1:84843315-84968315 GCF_963971535.1 Notolepis coatsorum | reverse complement strand
TTCAATTATTTATCACTTCATGTTTACATGAGGTTAAATACTTAGCAAACCCCCCATGGTTCGAATTTGAACACTCGTACACATCATAACACTCACCTCTTGGTAACTTCTCCGGTTACGCGAAGACGATCGATCTGTTGTTGTCCTCGTTGATCGGAGTGAAGAAAGAAAAAAAAAATCTTTTGTTGTTGTTCAAAAACGAGCGTTCTGAATTCTAGAGTCCGGCACCAAAATGCAGTAACTTCCTAGCTTTAACTCCTACTCTGCGTTGTGATTTAAACCTTACAAAGCTCTTGGAAGTACTACTCTCGCCAAATGCAGATAACCAATGTATAATCTGGTTTCTGCTCGTACACCTGAGAGAGAACCACGGCGCGGCCGTTGAATAAGTCGAAGTCCGAGCAGTTTGAAGAGAATCCGTTTTTAATGAAAAAGGATTTCAATCAGATGTTACAAATCAAATATTTGAAAGAATGGTGCAATGAATTCTACCGGAAGCAATCGCTATGCCGAAGGACAGTAGAATTCAGTCTAAACGTTCAATATCTAAAAAGCTTGTAGCTGCTCGTTGTTCGTTCTTCAAGGATGTTTTCTGGATGCTGCGTGGTCCTCAATATCTAGTGGAGAAAAGAGTGTGTATCTGCTAGTTGCTTCCTGGTCTGGTCTGGTGGGGTTCTTGTGTCTCTCTCCTAGCGAGGAGTTTGGCCATATCCAAATTTAGGCTCCGCCTCTAATGTTACGGCAAGCGGGCGTTTCCAAAACTCGCCTCGAGCTTTCTCATTGGAGAACACGTGTTTTTAGCTCTCCATTGGCTAAATCACTACAGTGACGTTTTGAACTGATTAGGTCACAGAGTGGATTCAAACGGTCTCTCTTTGATCAAATTGTCCCTTTGTTTCAAAAGAGACAGCTGCCCCCCCCTTAGGGCTTTGTCTGGCGCCTTACCAGGCAGTTTCTTTAGTATCTTTGTATTCAATCTGTTCTGACCAGATGGTTCTAGAGCACTGGGTTGTAAAATCACCCATTTGTTGATTTTCCCAGGAAGATCAAACGGTCACTATCTCTCACTTAATCAGCGCCCGCCTGTTTCCTCTTCCCCTGAGGAAGTCTGAGACAGACAGCTGCGGTATCAAATGAGCGATGTGTCTCTTGTTTCTTGTGTTATAAAGATAGAGGAGCGGGGGAGAGATTTTGTGATGTATTGTACCTCTTGTTGTTTTGCCATTCTGTAATCGTTGATTGTTGTACAATAATAATATATACACAGTTTGCTTTGGTGGAAATCTACCACAAGGGCTTTACTAGCCTTTCTAGACTTGCTAGCAGTAGCAGGGGGAGCTAAGCCTGTACTAAGGGCCGGAACCACACTGAGTCTCCTAACTGAGGAAGCCAAGGGTTTAGCTGTAGGGCCTGTAGAACTAGCAGTGGCTAACCTAGCAGGGGATGCTAAGGAAGTAGCTAACAAAGCTATATTTGCAACAGGGGCTACAGGGCCTGGGCCAGCAGGGAGAGCTGAAGTGCTAGCTTTAGGTGCTAAGCTAGCAGACAGTGCTGAGCTAGTTGAGGAAGCCTGGACTGTGATAGCAGAGCTGGGGTTAGCATTACTAGCTGCCGAAGCTAGGCTAACGGCTGGGCTAACAGCCTGGGCAGTGTTCACAGGGTGAGAGTTAGCAGAACTAGCTGGGGAAGCTAGGCTAACGGCTGGGCTAACAGCCTGAGCAACGTTAACAGGGCTGGGGTTAGCAGCACTAGCTGAGTGCACTAGGCTAATGGCTGAGCTAACAACCTGAGCAACGTTAACAGGGCTGGGGTTAGCAGCACTAGCTGGGGACGCTAGGCTAACGGCTGAGCTAACAACCTGAGCAACGTTAACAGGGCTGGGGTTAGCAGCACTAGCTGAGGGCGCTAGGCTAACGGTTGAGCTAACAACCTGAGCAACGTTAACAGGGCTGGGGCTAGCAGCACTAGCTGAGGGCGCTAGGCTAACGGCTGAGCTAACAACCTGAGCAACGTTAAAAGGGCTGGGGTTAGCAGCATTAGCTGGGGACGCTAGGCTAACGGCTGGGCTAACAGTCTGGGCCGTGCTAACGGCGAGAGGACTAGCTGTACTTGCGGAGGAAGGCATGCTGGTAACCGGGGCTTCGGAAGCAGAGGACAGGAGCTCCCGAATCAGCCAACGGATCACACAGCCGTGTGCTTCCAGCTGGAGCGCCTGGAGTAGTAGGCAAATGCAACATTATCGCCACCGACCTGATGGTGAAGATTTGCCCAATTCTCAAAATCTACATGTGACAGAAGTAGTCCCCGCAGCAGGCTGCTTCGCATTCTTTGTAAAACCAGGCTTACTTCTTTGATATTTCATTTAACTTTCGACATTACGCTTGTTTGATGAAGTTTGATTTGTGCCTGCAGGCTGCAGCGCCGCCACGCTCCGAATGGTAAACGCAAGAATAGCATATTCTAAATGAATGAATGAATGAATGAATGAATGAATGAATGAATGAATGAATGAATGAATGAATGAAAACTTTATTAACAGATTGCAGAATGGGTACAGTACAGTACAGCTCAATACATACAATTGTTAAGGGGATGCAGACCAGAGAAAGACTTTCGTCTTGTTTACATCAGGGTCCCCCATTTTCAATTCATCGTAACATATATGACATACATGACATACAGATAGACAGTACTGCTACATCTATACATTTATGACATACCAGATTTGCAATTACAGTACTGTTTGTGATACAAAAAGAGTCCAGAAAGAAAAGAGTATATACATTAGGCGTAGAAACTGTACATTGGATTGGGTAGGTGGGGGTGGGGGGGGACTGTACATTGAAGGTGGTTGGGTGGGTGGGGGGGGGGGGTTGGGTAGGAGTGGGGGGGGGGGGGGTTGGGTAGGAGGGGTGGGTGGGGGACACTGTACAACTGTACAAACAACACTGTACATTGGATTATTGACAAGACCATACTTGGTAATTTACTGTACATTGGAGGGGGTTGTGTTCGGACATTTACAGGGGCCAGTTTCGAGTTGCAGTCTCCCTTAGGTGTTTTTTGAGAGTGTTTTTGAAAGTGGGTAGTGATTCACATTTCTTTACAGCTTTGGGTAGGGCGTTCCGCATAGCATGTTGCCATCTATTACGAGTAGGGTATATCTGCAGTGCCGATATAGGGTATATCTGCAGTGCATATTTATGCTATTGTCTATTACAGTGAATTAGTGCGCAAATCATTAATGATACATCAAAATAGCATAATTTTATTATTATACACGAGGATGATACAGATAATTACAGAAAAATGAGAAATGCATGGCAAAAATAGCATTTATTTTCAGTAATTTAGAGACCCCCCAAAAATTCACAAATCATGTTTTCAGGGGAGCTGATGTCTGATCTAGGGGAGCCATGGCTGCCCCAGCTCCCCCATGATTCGCACCTTGCACGAGTTGAACCCACACAGATGACAACAGACACAAATAATACGTTTAACGAATTCCATATAAATCTATAGCTTATTAACGATGCAGCATAAATGCAGATAATACAGAGCTGCGCGCTGGCCACCTGAATGAATAACCTGCACCTCCTCCTTCCTAAAATTTGTAAAAACCTTTTTCCCTTTAACCGGATTGTTCATCCCATTGCATCATATTTTCCCTCAAAGTATTCTTCTGTTCTCCCCATGTCACAAAACACAAACATTAAGATAGCAGCAACCGCCATACTAAACAAACAACTGAAAAACATAACTTGGTCTTCCAAGGCATTTGGAGATTTAAAATCTATCCCACTTTTCCCTGTTGGTGGGTAAGGCCTTTCCTATTGAGAGGGCCCCCCCTAGTGGCGGATATCTCCCTTGCAGCAAGTCAACTCCAGCGCTCCTGGTCAGAACTCTTTATTCATAGTCTTTAAAACCCTTTATTTGACTGTACAAGCGGTCTTGTATATCCTTTAGCTTAGTCCAATAAATGAGCATGTAATATTGTCCAACTCAGAAACATAAATAATTTTTACTCAAATAAAAGATTCCCTGGTTTCACCGTATTAACCGTCCATTGACCTTTCTTTGTAAAAAAAAAACTGTTTCTTACTCACCCATTGTTGCTGAGCTACAAATGTGCAATCATGGAACTAAATATTATAGCTGTCTAATGATTTCAGTGCTCAGGTCTGTACTCTCCACTCCTAAAACGATATAGGTCCTCCTTCGCTCCTGATCCAATGCTCTCCCCTCGCTCTCTCCTCCAGACTCTGGTCCACCTGCACGCCACCTCCATTCTACGCAGCAGTGTAGATCTCTCTTCACGCGGGTCTGGTACATCGGCGTATTTAGACCACTATCAGAAGGGCACATGCCCTACGATCATCTGTGCCCCACTGATTAAAAAAAATAAAATAATAATAATTACAAATGTTTTTTATTTTCCCTTTTTTAACATGATCAAATGATCATTTAACATGATCAAATAATTATTATAATATTTTTTACTTCACTTTGAAATATTATAGTGAAATATTTTGCAATGTTGTCGCATTTATCTTGTTGAAATCCTCCAACAGGCTATTTTTTGTAAGTTGACTGGTTTGCACACCAATAATACAGTGCAATAATAGAATAGTAGAATAGATAGTAAAATTATGCAATAGAATGGCCAGAGTAAAATAGTGCTACAGTACAATCAACAGCGGGGTGTATTAGAAGGCTATGGTGAAGAGGTACGTTTTTCGCTTATTTCTGAAAATATTAAGAGATCTAGCTTCCCTAATGTCCATAGGTAGTGTGTTCCATAACTTTGGTGCATAGTTAGCAAAGGCTGCATCCCCGATTTTCTTTAGACTGTGGCTTGGAACTTTCAATAGTAGATGATCGCAATGTTTATACTTTGTATATAAGGAGGAGGACCTTGAAATCAATTCTAAATGTTACCGGAAGCCAGTGTAGGTTATTTACTTGTAACTTTGGGTTTGATCCAAGGAGTAAGTTGCCCCATATTGCTCTGTAACATTTCTCTTTTTGTTATAGGACCGACTAGTAGGATTTCAGTTTTGCCCTCATTTAATTTTAGGAAGTTGTTCGTCATCCATTTGTTTATTGCTAAGAGACAGGCGGAAATGGAGTTTATAGCTGTGTGATAATTTGGTTCAGCGGAGATGTACAATTGTGTGTAATCTGCGTAACTATGGAAACATACATTGTGCTTTCTAATGATGTCTCCTCAATGTTCAATGTTCAATGCAATGTTCAATGCAAGTAAAGCACTTTAAACTTTAAGTATGACTAAATGCTTTCTTGACTATATATATAGTAACTGTTCCAAAATGCATAGATTTCTATGTATTTTAGGGGTTTGGGGGGCTAGCTCTTTTTAATATAAATGTCAGATTGTTTTATTTATTTCATAGATTTCTATGCATTTCAGGAGTTTGGGGGGCTGGCTCCCCCAAATAATTAAATAACATAACCCTAACCTAACCCTAAAACCGAAATAAAGTTTAAAAAAAATAGTTACAAAATCCACCCATTTTCGCCCACAAACCGGCCAAAACCGGCCAAATTTTTCTCGTGGTCGCGCTACGCGCTCCCGCTTCATAGTTTTTGGTGCCCTTCTGTGCCCTACTGAAGTGCTGGGTCTATATACGCCCCTGGTCTGGTACCTTCCATCCTCTCTGTCGCATCTCCCTCGCCACATCCTACACGTTGTTGTAGACCTTGGCCATTGGTGATTGAAACCGAATCCCCCTCTCCTTGAGAATTCTCTTATTCCCACCGTATTCCTGACGCTAAGCAGCCACCTCTACTGAGTAGTCTTGGTCAAAAGTCACTCTCTGTCCATCCACCTCCACCTTTGTTTTCCAGTCTTCTCAAAAAGGTTGACAATAATCGCTCTTGGGGTTTTATTTGGTTGTGTGGTTGTGGTGCTGCTAGTGCACTGTAGTCACAGTGTGCACTCTTTGGATCTCCAGTTTGATATCTTCCCATATTCCCAGCTCTTTGTGAATAAACATGTCCACAGATTTGGGGACAGAGTCTCCCTATCTTTCAGCCCCCACATTCGAACATTATTCCTTCTTGATCTCCCTTCCAAGTCAGTCAACTTCTTTTTTATTATAGTAGATGCATTTCATCAAATAATAATTTCTTTAGCATATTTTATATCCAGTTTAATTACCTGTACGATGTATATTGTTAATGCACTTTAATGTTACATTTGCACTCTGGTTAGATGCCAAACTTATTTTCGTTGTACTGTACTTGTGCTGTATAATAACAATACATTTGAATCTAAGCACCTGGCTCGCTGACAACAAACTATCATTACACCTGGGTAAAACAGAGTCCATTCTCTTCGATTCAAATAACAAACTCAGCAAGGCCGATGGCTTCTCAGCATAGGCGGAGTTTGAACTTGACGCCAGGGGGTGCGACTGCTTGGCCTTATTTTATTATTTTAGCGTTTTTACAATGCCCTAACCCCTAATTTTTTATTTTATTTAGGTAGTACAGCAGCACACACACACACTCACACACACAGCACTACGGGGGATCATTTTTAACTGACTTGAAAAATGGAGGCTCTAATTATTATTATTATTCATAGAGACTCTCGAGCAATAATAATTATTACAGCCTCCATTTTTCGTGGACGAAAAATATACCAGACTATAGATATCAATTTTCCCGAAATAACGCTACCTGCCTCGACAAAATCCGTGCATTGGTTATCCAGATACATTAATTATCATCTCAGAATAAGTGGCTTTGTACAAGCGTTAGTGTACTATCGCGTGGGGCATTCTGCTGCGAATGCTGCGAATGGTGGTGCTTGGTTAACCCTTTCACTGCCACACTACAGAAGGTTCGCCTTATAATGTGACATGATTACTACTATAAAATGAATGTATTGTAAAACAAAACATAATAGAATTCAGATTTGTTTCTCACAATTATTATAATTTTATTAAAATAAAAATAATCTTGATTTTTATTTTTATTTTTTTTAAAGCTATTTCACCCCCGGCCACCAGGGGGTGCAATGCACCCCCTGCACCCCCATAAACTCCGCCCATGCTTCTCAGTTACAGTGGGTGACAATATTGTCACAAGGAAAGATGAAATTTGTGAGGATTGGTCCATTACCACACGCTTCCAGGTACCAATTACCTCCACACACCTGAAGGGAGTTTCGAATCAGCTCGAAGGGAGCCCTTATATACTCGGGGTTTCTGAAGGTTCATTGTCGGGTCGTTTTGCTTACCTCCGCCTGCAGCTTGTTCCTCCCGTGTTGTTCTCCATCTGTTTCTCCAGTACGCCTTGGAATTCGCCGCTGTCGCCCCTCTCTGCTCCCGTGGACCCGCGCCCCGTATCTCGCCTTGCCCCTTGGTGAGTTTTGGAAGTGTATTTTTTGATGCTCTGTTTTTCCTCGTTTTCCTGGACTCAAGATCTATCTGTTTTTTTGTGTTTCGTTAACACTGAAGAGGTATCGCCTTTGTTATTTCTGGACTCAGCTTTATTACTGGACTGCCTCGTAATCCCTGCGTTCGGTTGTTGACATTCCTCTTTTTCTCTGTTCCTCTCCGATTGGTTGGACAGTAAGCTGCAGAGCCGCAGAGCCAGAGGCCGCTGTTGACATTCCTCTTTTTCTCTGTTCCTCTCCGAGTGGATTGACAGTAAGCTGCAGAGCCAGAGGCCGCAGCGCCACAGAGCCAACTCTGCTCTGGGCCGAGCTGCAGAGCCGCAGAGCCTACTCTGCTCCAGGACATTCCCCCTGAATGCTTCATGTTGTTTTTTCGCTCTTTCTGTTTGAAAATAAATACGCCCTTAGTTTTTTGCTAACTCTGAACTACCTGTCTGTGTCGTGCTGTTGGGGTTGTTTACAAACCATAACATTATGACCCGACCATGTCGACCCCAGCCGACACAGACAGTGTTAGAGCAGCTTTGGCGGTCCAGATCCAGCTGACCAACTACCACACCCAACAGTTAGGTGCGGCTGCGGCTGCTGTGCAGGACCTCCGGGCCCAGGTCCAGCCTATTCAGAATTCTCTTGACACTCTAACCACCCAGCAGACTACCCAGGGTAATCAGCAGGCTGATATTCTGCACCAGCTACAGGCTCTCAGTGCAGCATTTAACGCCCTGCTTTTAACCCCACCTGTGGCAGGAGTCCCAGCCAGATCACCACCCGCCGCCGCGACAGACCCTGCACCTCCCGACCTCGCTCCTCGGGAGCCCCATCTCTCCAACCCACGATTGTTCGACGGTAACTTCGAGGACTGTGCCACGTTCATCATGCAATGTGAGTTGGTTTTCATTCATCAACTCAGCCGATTTACGACAGAGGGAGTAGCTTACATGACAAACCTGCTCACAGGCCGAGCAGCACAGTGGGTTACTGCTTCCTGGTCAATGAGGGCTGATTTTTGTTTTTCATACCCAGACTTCGTGGCAGAGCTCCGAAGGGTTTTCCACCACCCAGCTCGTGGCCAGGACCCGGGAGCTCGGTTGGGCACCTTCCGGCAGGGCAGTGTCACCGACTACGCGCTGGAGTTCAGACTGGCCGCAACCGAGAGTGGTTGGAATGATCGGGCGCTTCATCTCACCTTTCTGAAGGGGCTCAACGACGCTGTAAGGGACCAGCTCGCGACCCGGGAGGAGCCCGATTCACTCGAGGCCCTAATCAGCCTCGCCATTCGCATCGACGGACGCCTCCGGGAGAGAAGGCGTGAGAGACCCCATACTCGTGACTGGACTGCTGACCGTCCTGCCTCCTCCGCGACTGGTGGTCTCTTTCCCTCCCGATCTGTGACCAAGGAGGAACCCATGCAGCTGGGACGCACACACCTTAGCCCGGCCGAACGGGAGTCCAGGCTCAGGTCCGGCCTTTGTCTCTACTGCGGCCGGGATGGACACCGTATCTTCAATTGTCCTACCCGGCCAAAAGACTAGGCTTGCTGAGACCCCGGGAGATCCTGGTGAGCCGTTTTTCCTGTTCCCACACCCATGCACCTCCTAACCATCTGACGAGCGTCACCCTGGCCTGGGCGGACCAGCGGGCGACGGTGGGTGCACTCGTTGACTCGGGTGCTGATGAGAGTTTCCTGGACGTTGAGTTTGCCACCCAGGCCAACATTCCACTTGAGAACCTCGAGAGGCCCTTGGAGGTTTTCGCATTGGATCAGCACCGCCTGGCTGACATCACTCAACGCACCTGTCCTGTCCTCGTCACCATTGCTGGTAACCACGTTGAGAGACTCCAGTTCTTTATTACCAGATCCCCTCTTGTCCCAGTAGTCCTGGGTCGGCCCTGGCTCGCGCTGCATGAGCCCCACATCGCCTGGTCCTCCGGCACCATCATGGGGTGGAGCTCCTCCTGTCATGCCCAGTGTCTTCAGGCGGCGTCCAGTCCTTCGCCGCGGAGTTCCCCTAGTGTACCGCCCTCGGACCTCTCAACTATTCCCCCCGAGTACCATGACCTCGGGGAGGTTTTCAGCAAGTCCCGGGCTCAGGCCCTTCCTCCTCATCGGCCTTACGACTGTGCCATCGACCTCCGCTCTGGGGCTCCTCTTTCCGGCAGCCGCCTCTACAGTCTGACCGTCCCTGAGAAGGCAGCGATGGATAAGTACATCTCTGAGTCCTTGGCAGCAGGCCTCATTCGGCCCTCGTCCTCCCCGGTGGCGGCCGGCTTCTTCTTTGTTGGGAAGAAGGACGGAGACCTTCGGCCCTGCATTGACTATCGCCAACTCAATGAGATCACCATTAAGAACAAGTATCCTCTTCCTCTCATGAACTCCACCTTCGAGCCCCTCACCCAGGCTACCGTCTTCACCAAACTGGACCTCCGGAGTGCCTACCATGTGGTCCGTATCTGAGAGGGCGTTGAATGGAAGACCGCCTTCAAGACTCCCAGGGGTCATTACGAGTATCTGGTGATGCCGTTCGGCCTCACCAACGCTCCGGCGGTATTCCAGGCGCTCATGAACGACGTCCTCCGTGACATGCTCGAGGAGTTTGTGGTGGTATACCTTGATGACATCCTCATCTTCTCCAAGACTCTCGAGGAACATGTCCAGCATGTCCGCCGAGTACTGGAGCGCCTCCTCCACAACCGGCTCTTCGTTAAGGCAGAGAAGTGCCGTTTCCACTCCGACTCCGTCGATTACCTTGGCTTCATCGTGGAGAGCGGCCTGACCCGAGCCGACCCTCACAAGATCCAGGCTGTGGAGGAGTGGCCGGAACCCTCCTCTCGGAAGGAGCTACAGAGCTTCCTCGGTTTCGCAAACTTTTACCGGAGGTTCATCCGGAACTACAGCCAAGTGGCGTAACCGCTTACCAGGCTGACCTCTCCCTCCCTGCCATTTGACTGGTCTCCAGCGGCCTGCGCTGCGTTCCCTCAAGAAGAGGTTCACCACCGCCCCGGTCTTGCTCCACCCAGACCCCAAGAAGCAGTTTATTGTGGAGGTGGACGCCTCGGATACTGGACTAGGGGCTATCTTGTCTCAGCGGTCGGCGACGGACCAAAAGGTCCATCCGTGCGCCTTCTACTCTCGTTGTTTCCTTCCTGCTGAGAGGAACTATGACATTGGCAATCGGGAGCTGCTGGCGGTTGTGGCTGCCTTGGAGGAGTGGCGTCATTGGCTGGAGGGGGCCGAGGAACCGTTCACCATTTGGACGGACCATAAGAACTTGACGTACATCCGTGCATCCAAGTGCTTCAACGGCCGGCAAGCAAGGTGGGCCAGCTTCTTCAGTCGGTTCGACTTCTCGTTGACTTTTCGCCCTGGGTCCCGCAACACGAAGGCCGACTCTCTGTCCCGGTTACACTCCAAGGGGGCTCCAACCACTGAGGATCCGACTCCCATCCTCCCAGAGGTCAGGGTGGTGTGAGTGGTCACCTTGGGCATCGAGACCGTGGTCAGGCGTGCCCTACGTTTCCATCCCGCTCCCAGCATGTACCTTTTCGTCGCCTCTTCGTCCCCGACTCAGTCCGGTCCCGGGTTCTCCAATGGGGCCATACCAGCCGGTTTGCGTGCCACCCCGGCGTTCACTGCACCTTCTCCTTCCTGGCTCGTCGATTCTGGTGACCCACCATGAGGAACGACGTCAAGGAGTTTGTTCTGGCCTGCACGGTCTGCGCCCGCAGCAAGGCCTTCCACCAGGCACCCTCCGGTCTATTACACTTCCCATTCCGAGCCGCCCTTGGTCCCATGTGGCGTTGGACTTCGTCACTGGTCTTCCACCATCCCAGGGAAACACAGTCCTTCTGACTGTGGTGGATCGTTTCAGCAAGGGGGTTCACCTCGTGGCCCTTCCCAAGCTTCCCTCAGCTTCCGAGACAGCGGACCTCCTGACAAGCCACGTGTTCCGCCTCCATGGTTTCCCCCAGGACGTCGTCTCAGACCGGGGTCCCCAGTTCACTTCCCAGGTATGGCGGGCCTTTTGCAAGGGATTGGGGGCTACTGTTAGTCTTTCGTCTGGTTACCATCCACAGACTAACGGACAAACAGAGAGAATGAACCAGAGCGTGGAGTCTGCTCTCCGTTGTGTTGCCGCCAAGAGACCTGCTTCCTGGAGCCGGTTCCTCCCCTGGGTCGAGTACGCCATCAACTCCCTGGTCAGTTCCGCCACCGGCCTCTCGCCGTTCGAGGTATCCCTGGGCTACCAACCCCCTCTTTTCTCTGCACAGGAGTCAGAAGTGGCAGTTCCCTCCGTGCAGGATCATCTCGACCGGTGTCGTCAAGTCTGGGAGATCACCAGGACTGCGCTGCTCCGGGCATCGGAGCGCGCCAGTCGGGGAGCTAACCGACGTCGGATCCCTGCGCCGACGTACCAACCTGGGCAGAGGGTATGGTTGTCCTCCAAGGATCTCCCGCTTCGATCCTCCGCCAAGAAGCTTAACCCCCGGTTCGTCGGCCCTTTTGAGATCCAGAAGGTGCTCAGTCCCACGGCGGTGAGTCTTAAGCTTCCTGCGTCATTGCGCACTTCCATCGGTCCCATCCGGGGAAGCCGAGGCCGGGCAGGTCGCCGGGTGGCTCCCGTGGAGGGGGGGGTACTGTGAGGATTGGTCCATTACCACACGCTTCCAGGTACCAATTACCTCCACACACCTGAAGGGAGTTTCGAATCAGCTCGAAGGGAGCCCTTATATACTCGGGGTTTCTGAAGGTTCATTGTCGGGTCGTTTTGCTTACCTCCGCCTGCAGCTTGTTCCTCCCGTGTTGTTCTCCATCTGTTTCTCCAGTACGCCTTGGAATTCGCCGCTGTCACCCCTCTCTGCTCCCGTGGACCCGCGCCCCGTATCTCGCCTTGCCCCTTGGTGAGTTTTGGAAGTGTATTTTTTTATGCTCTGTTTTTCCTCGTTTTCCTGGACTCAAGATCTATCTGTTTTTTTGTGTTTCGTTAACACTGAAATGGTATCGCCTTTGTTATTTCTGGACTCAGCTTTATTACTGGACTGCCTCGTAATCCCTGTGTTCGGTTGTTGACATTCCTCTTTTTCTCTGTTCTTCTCCGATTGGATGGACAGTAAGCTGCAGAGCCGCAGAGCCAGAGGCCGCTGTTGACATTCCTCTTTTTCTCTGTTCCTCTCCGAGTGGATTGACAGTAAGCTGCAGAGCCGCAGAGCCAGAGGCTGCAGCGCCACAGAGCCAACTCTGCTCTGGGCCGAGCTACAGAGCCGCAGAGCCTACTCTGCTCCAGGACATTCCCCCTGAATGCTTCATGTTGTTTTTTCGCTCTTTCTGTTTGAAAATAAATACGCCCTTAGTTTTTGGCTAACTCTGAACTACCTGTCTGTGTCGTGCTGTTGGGGTTGTTTACAAACCATAACAAAATTACATACCTTGGTTCCATCCTAGAGGCTAATCTTTCCTGTGACAAAATGGCATCCAATGTAATAAAAAAAGTTAACCAACGAACTAGATTCTTGTACCGGATCTCCTCTCTGGTAAACAAGAATACCCTGAAGACTCTGGCAGGAGCACTTATTCAAGGGTACTACGACTATGCTTGCACCTCATGGTACCAAAGCACCTCAAAGGCGCTAAAAACAAAATTACAAACATCACAAAACAAACTGGTCAGACTACTGCTTGACCTTACTCCTAGAACCCACCTCACCCCTGCCCACTTTGACAACCTATGGCTTAGAGTAGACGACAGAGTACAGCAACTTGCAATGGGCCTGGTCAGCCAGGCTGGTCTACAAGATACACTACACCACTAAGGTACCCGTACGCGTGAACACTTTAGGCAACCAACATGCGCTTCCGCGTTGCTCTGAATTGCTCTGATTGGCCGAGCGCGCGCATGAGCCGCGACGTGCTCCTCAGAGGCAGGAATACTAAGCTCCCCCTTAAGCTCCAGGAGAGAGGAGAGAGGCTGAAAACCCGCAGTTCTTGCCCGACTGATGGGAGCCGAATCCCGGATCCGATTTTTCTGATGAATACCCCCAAAACATGGAGGACCCGAACGCATGGAAGTATTGATTGCGCCGTAATGAATCATTAAAAAAATATACCGTTAACTGGAATATGTTGTGCCTTTACACACATGTTGGATTATGTAATTGGTTTGTCATGACAAACTAATAAAAAAATCGCGATTTACCCGGTGGCTACAACAACACACAGTGACTACATTCATCATTGTTTACAATGAACGGAAATCGCGATTTTTTTATTAGTTTGTCATGACAAACCAATTACATAATCGAACATATGTGTAAAGGCACAACATATTCCAGTTAACGGTATATTTTTTTAATGATTCGTTACGGCGCAATCAATACTTCCATGCGGTCGGGACCTCCATGTTTTGGGGGTATTCATCAGAAAAATCGGATCCGGCGCCCCAGTGGCGAACCACATAGCGCGCTCAGCCGCGACACGGCTGACCCGGGTTCGACTCCCGAACCCGTCGTTATTTGCCGAATGTCTTCCCCCCACTCTGTCTCCCATTCCTCCTGTCTCTCTCTACTGGACTGCCCAGTAGAATAAATAAAGCGACAAAAAAATATATTTAAAAAAAAGAAAAATCGGATCCGGGATTCGGCTCCCATCAGTCGGGCAAGAACTGCGGGTTTTCAGCCTTTCTCCTCTCTCCTGGAGCTTAAGGGGGAGCCGCGCTCGGCCAATCATAGAAACGCGGAAGGCGCTCGGCCAATCAGAGAAACGCGGAAGCGCATGTTGGTTGCCTAAAGTGTTCACGCTACCCGTACGCGTGTATGCTTTTTGGGGGCGTACACGTGTAGGTCAGTGGCCAATCAGAGCGCAAAATGCGAACCCGGAAACACAATTGGGTTGGTAAAAGCATACACGCTGAATACCACGACCACAACACCAGAGGGAGCTCCACAAATCATGTTAAACCCAGATTCGGCTCTAACAAGGGACTAAATACGTTTCGCAATTATGCCACATCAATGTGGAATGCCCTACCCACAGCTGTAAAGGAATGTGAATCACTACCCACTTTTTTTTTTTTATCCACTTTTTCTCCCATTTTCTATATTTTCTCCCA
This sequence comes from Notolepis coatsorum, assembly GCF_963971535.1. Classification (NCBI taxonomy): domain Eukaryota; kingdom Metazoa; phylum Chordata; class Actinopteri; order Aulopiformes; family Paralepididae; genus Notolepis; species Notolepis coatsorum. The sequence goes on along the minus strand of NC_140165.1, from coordinate 84,953,786 downwards.
TCCCAATTTCGTATCATCCAATTCAATTAGACGAAAGTCTTTCTCTGGTCTGCATCCCCTTAACAATTGTATGTATTGAGCTGTACTGCACTGTACCCATTCTGCAATCTGTTAATAAAGTTTTCATTCATTCATTCATTCATTCAACCCTCCCCTGTCACGGACGCTGTTTCTTGCCTCCCACAAGCCGGCTGCAATGTGGACTAAGTCATACATAGCACAAGTCCCCTCCGGTACTTGAGGTAACAGCAGTCGCATCTTTTCACCTGCGCAGCTCGATCTCTCAGTGGCGAGGAGTAACGCGTGGGAGGCTCACGCTGCCCCCGACACTTCCTGATTCTACTGCGCAGGCGCACCAACCGACCTGTAGGAGTCGCTGTCCACAACGCCCGATCCCCACCCATCAGTTTCCCACCCCCTAATACGGCCAATGTGTATTAGTACGGACGACCAGCTAAACTGAAAGCAAATGTGGAGCGCTGGGCTCGAACTGACGAGCCCAGTGTCTCCAGCATTTCGTGGCGAGCGCCTTGCCCAATACGCCACGTAGCCGCCCAATCACTACCCACTTTTAAAACCACTCTCAAGGAGCACCTACGGGAGACTGCAATTAGAAACTGGCCCCTGTAAATGTCCTAACCCAACCCCCTCCAATGTACAGTAAATGTCCTATTAAACCCAACAATACACGAGACCCTCTTCTTGGGACCAAGTAAGGTTTCGTCGATAATCTGCAGTTACCCCACCCCCCCTTACCCTTTTTTGATCCACTTTTTCTCCTTACTTTTCAATTTTTTCTCCCATCCCAATTTCGTGTTTCCAATTCTCCCCTCCCCTGTCTTGAATGTTGCTCGCATATGCCCCCCACTGGTCGGTTGTAGGGAGGATAGAAGCCTTGCATCATGTGTCCCCTCCGGTACACTAGGAGGCAGCCTGTCACATATTTTCACCTGCCAGCGCGGACTCTCATTGGCGAGGTGTAACGTGTGGGAGGCTCACACTACCCCCGCTATTTCCTGTCTCTGCTGTGCAGGCGTCCCCCAACCGACCTGTAGAAGTCACTGTCTACAACGTCCAGATTACCACCCATCGACTTCCACCCGCTGCCTCTGCCAATTAAGCCAGTATGACGGCCGGCCCAAGCCGGAGGCAACGCCGACAGCCGGAGTTGAACCCGGTGTCTCTTGCGTTGGTGACGAGTGCAATGTCCGCTGTGCCACCCAGCCGCCCGTTTGTTTGTTTATTTGTGTGTCCGTTTCCCCCCCCACCATAACGCCAACCAATGTACAAGGTACCTCTCTCAGACATGGATATGGGCAGGCCTAGTGTGCCATATTATATGGATGCCGTGGTTATGCACACGTGTGCCAATGTTTGATAAAGTTGAATCACTGAGTGGTATATCCGTTTACTTCATTTTGAGAAGTTTGATATCTCTTTCTCTTCAGTTCGTGAAGTGGTATTTATTTATGTTTGATATCGTTTTCTTTCATTGTGTGAAGTGGTATTTATTTACATTTGATATCGTTCTCCTTCATTGTGTGAATTATCACCAGGTTGCCGTGACTCAAACCCTGCCTGGTCAACTCTGATTGGGGTTCCTATGAGGTCGAAGTGGGCTTACAGTATTTTTGTCCACCAGTTTTATATAATAAATACTATTGTTAATTTAACCTACACTCTCAGTGTCTTTCTTAAAGCTAGGAACTTAGCGGGTGTAACATATAGATAGCAGTACTGTCTATCTGTATGTCATGTATGTCATATGATGAATTGAAAATGGGGGACCCTGATGTAAAAAGACGAAAGTCTTTCTCTGGTCTGCATCCCCTTAACAATTGTGTGTATTGAGCTGTACTGTATTGTACCCATTCTGCAATCTGTTAATAAAATGTTCAATCAATCAAAACGTTAATCTATTATCTAATCTATTTTCCACGGTAGGGGGCAGTATAGGCTGTGATCCGCCATCAAAAGGAGGAGGAGGGGGAACGGAAGTACGACGTGAACTGATGATGAAATGAGAGAGAGAGAGACACTACTACCGCACCGTTACAAGTTTCCAGGCGTATATCAGCGGGTAAATATGAATTAAATGTCGCTTGTGTGCGAAAATATCGACCAATGTTTGTCACAAACCGTTGCGTCGAAACATGTTTGCTAAAGTTGATGATCTACGATGTAGAGAGTCTGGATGTTCACAGATTGTGACGAGTGCTGAGAAGTAAACCGTCGCCTGCTGACTCCAAACCTACCCCAGATTAAAATCTGTCTAAATAAACTAAAACGAGTTAAATGCAAGACGAAGACTATGTTCTATTATTAGTTGTACAATCTGTATCGTAACTGTAACTGTGTTTTTAATATAATCATGTGCACATGTATATCAAACTAGCGTCAAAGTTAGATATTACTTTTCAGGGGCATGGTACAAACTGCAGAAGGAACCATGAATGAATGAATGAATGAGAACTTTATTTAACAGATTGCAGAATGGGTACAATACAGTACGGCTCAATACATACAATTGTTAAGGGGATGCAGACCTGAGAAAGACGTTTGTCTTGTTTCCATCAGGGTCCCCCATTTTCAATACCTCACCATACCTCAGTGATGGGAATAACGGCACTATAAGTAACTTCGTTACTAACGGCGTTCGTTTTTTCAGTAACGGATTACTCTTCCAATCTTAATAACGTCGTTACCGTTACTACAAAAAAATGCGGCGCGTTACTATGAATGAACCTGTTTCTTTCATCAGACATATCTCTGCGCCGAGAGGCAATTCTCCACTTGCACAATCTGAAAGTAGCCACTTCCGGCTGACTTCCGGTTGCCAATGGCACTTCCTGTCCCATCCAAATACATTGGTTTTAGCTACTTTTCTCCCCTTATTTAAACAACTTTGTCGTCACAGAGAGGCAATGAAACGTTTGTATTATTATAGTATAGAATGTATTTAATAAGCAAACGTTTGTCAGCAGGGTTTTTGGGCTGTATTTCATGTAAAAACGTTTACTGTTAGTTTCCTTGCTCAGCCAGCATTAGCTAACAGAAGCTAGTGGTTAAACAGGCCGGATTAGCTTTGAGCTAACTATCTTTCCCGACCCATGTATTCATTCCATTCTAAACATAACGTTAGTTTACAAAACATGACCCGTCTATATAACGTTGAGGAACAAATTATAAGTGTGTGGGTCAGCGTTTCCGTTAGCCGGTAATTACCGGTATTTGACCGGCAAAATCTGGTGAAGTCCGACATATCTAATCTCTCCGGTAGAGCTGCCGCGGTATTGATGTTTTCCTTACCGCACACATTTGCAAAATATTTCCTACCGCCGCGGTATTACCGCACACACACACACACAAAAAAAAAGTTTGAATGCATTTTTTTTGTAGTCTACTCTTTATATAGCATATAGCCTGCCTCTAGTCTAAATGTCTATCTTTAGAGGATGACTTTGCAGCATGAATATTGTTTGGGATTCGGCATGCACGCATTCGTTATTAAAAGTGAAACACGGATTCGAAGTCTCCCCTCGGTGTCGTGCCCGCCGGTTACCCCCCCGACCCTTTCTTCTTCTTATTATTATAACGTTACTACTTATGATTACAACGGTATTCGATTTGTGGCATTAACGTTAGTATAGTTACACGTTCGTATTTACCGGACCACATAGCAAGGCAAGCGTTACTCAATTAATATCTAAGTTCCTTTCTTTGCTCAGAGCGTGCCGAGTTGTACCCATTCTGCGGTCTGTTAATAAAGTTTTCAATCAGACAAGTGTATAGAACGAAGGGCTTTTATTATAACATTTCGTTGCAGTAAAATCATTATGCCTCGTTCCCTGAGGAGCGACGGCGTCGGTAATCCACTCCGGTCTCCGGTGGGAGCTAACGTACTATTAGCCGTGTTGTGATGGCTGAGATTCAGGAAGTAAACGCACTGCAAGATGCTCCAAGCATGTGACGCGTATCTCTTCTGACCAATCAGTGGTCTGCAGTGTTTCATGTGACTTTTCTGGTACCCAATAGGGTCGCTTGGAATCTCGACAGAGAAGTAGGGTATATCTGCAGAGCCGCAAGCCCAACGAGAGCGTAATAATAATAATAATATAATAAAAAACAGCTGTGATGCCGGTATTCAGCCCAACACTGCGGTGGGCATGATGTAACAGCGATACCGCGGTAATACCGATACCGCGGCAGCTCTACTCTCCGGTCATAATGTCCGGTGAAAATAATTCCCTCTAAACACAATTAGATTATTTGAATTGTATTAAAATAGGCTAAAATTAAATAGCCTATGCGATGAACGAAACAATCATTACATTTGTCGTTGCTTCACCAAGCAGCCGGTCAATGACATCCTGTGTCAGCGAGCTGGCAGCTGATATATTTACGTGAAGCATGGCTTGGCAGGGTGCAGTACTCCAATTCAGCCATTGGCAATTCAGCTGTTGGGTGGGGGCGCTGCTGACACCGCTGCTCTGCTCTGTCTGCTCCTGCTCCATGCTTGAATGAATGAATGAATGAAAACTTTATTTAACAGATTGCAGAATGGGTACAATACAGTACGGCTCAATACATACAATTGTTAAGGGGATGCAGACCTGAGAAAGACGTTTGTCTTGTTTCCATCAGGGTCCCCCATTTCACGTAAATATATCAGCTGCCAGCTCGCTGACACAGGATGTCATTGACCGGCTGCTTGGTGAAGCAACGACAAATGTAATGATTGTTTCGTTCATCGCATAGGCTATTTAATTTTAGCCTATTTTAATACAATTCAAATAATCAAATTGTGCTTAGAGGGAATTATTTTCACCGGACATTATGAGCAGCAGCACCAAGTCGTTGGGAGGTGGAGATATACATCACGGCGCAAACCCACGATAATGTTGCCGTCTCTCTGCCAAATTTCTCAGTTCTTCGCTTGATATAATTAATACAAATGTCCAATATAACGGAATTCGTTAGCTCATAAAAATGTGATTATAACAGACTGCTGTTTATTAAGGTCGGGCAGACTGCCCACCGACACCTCAAGTCGGCAGCAGCACGCAGTCTCGAGGGACTTATTTTATTTGGAATATATTAATGACTGTATATACGCAAAAGTAGTCTAGTTTTAAGTTAAAATATTATAAATGCCTTGATGATGTCATTCTTTATATAGGCCTATCAATTGTTTTTAAGCTCAATAAACTCTGACCGGAATTTATCCCATTTGTCCGGTAGATTGAAATCTACCGGACACTCAGACCTGCAAAAAAAAATTCTAACGGAAACCCTGGTGTGGGTGTGTGTGTTTTGGTGAACATTGGACTGCAACAGAAAATGCATCACAGTTACAGACAGTAGCTACCGTTAGCTGCACTCAGGCTGGCTGCACTCAAGCGGCGCGATCAGCCTGTTGGACAGGGAATGAAGATCTCCAGCGAACACTTCATTGCCTCGGATTATGTTGTTGGGGGTGGAAGGTTTGTCCAGAAGACCACTAATCAGCTGAAGCCTGATGCGGTTCCCTCGGTCTTCGACAGACAGACCGGCGCAGGCTCCCGGGAGCGATGGCTAGTTAGTTAGCACCAGCCGAGGACCGGCGTTAGCTGCCGGGAGCGATGGCTAGCCAGTTAGCAACAGCCGGGGACCTGGAGCGATGGCTAGCTAGTTGCGTTAGCTGCCGGGAGCGATGGCTAGCTAGTTAGCACCAGTCGGGGACCGGCGTTAGCTGCCGGGAGCGATGGCTAGCTAGTTAGCACCAGCCGGGGACCGGCGTCAGCTGCCGGGAGCGATGGCTAGCTAGTTAGCACCAGTCGGGGACCGGCGTCAGCTGCCGGGAGCGATGGCTAGCTAGTTAGCACCAGTCGGGGACCGGCGTTAGCTGCCGGGAGCGATGGCTAGCTAGTTAGCACCAGTCGGGGACCGGCGTTAGCTGCCGGGAGCGATGGCTAGCTAGTTAGCACCAGTCGGGGACCGGCGTCGGCTGCCGGGAGCGATGGCTAGCTAGTTAGCACCAGTCGGGGACCGGCGTTAGCTGCCGGGAGCGATGGCTAGCTAGTTAGCACCAGTCGGGGACCGGCGTTAGCTGCCGGGAGCGATGGCTAGCTAGTTAGCACCAGCCGGGGACCGGCGTCAGCTGCCGGGAGCGATGGCTAGCTAGTTAGCACCAGTCGGGGACCGGCGTCAGCTGCCGGGAGCGATGGCTAGCTAGTTAGCACCAGTCGGGGACCGGCGTTAGCTGCCGGGAGCGATGGCTAGCTAGTTAGCACCAGTCGGGGACCGGCGTTAGCTGCCGGGAGCGATGGCTAGCTAGTTAGCACCAGTCGGGGACCGGCGTTAGCTGCCGGGAGTGATGGCTAGCTAGTTAGCACCAGTCGGGGACCGGCGTCGGCTGCCGGGAGCGATGGCTAGCTAGTTAGCACCAGTCGGGGACCGGGAGCGATGGCTAGCTAGTTAGCACCAGTCGGGGACCGGCGTCAGCTGCCGGGAGCGATGGCTAGCTAGTTAGCACCAGTCGGGGTGCGGCGTTAGCTGCCGGGAGCGATGGCTAGCTAGTTAGCACCAGCCGGGGACCAACCGACTGGTGCTAACTAGCTAGCCATCGCTCCCGGGAGCTGACGCGAGTCCCCGGCTGGTGCTAACTAGCTAGCCATCGCTCCCGGCAGCTAACGCCGGTCCCCGACTGGTGCTAACTAGCTAGCCATCGCTCCCGGTCCCCGGCTGGTGCTAACTAGCTAGCCATCGCTCCCGGCAGCTAACGCCGGTCCCCGACTGGTACTAACTAGCTAGCCATCGCTCCCGGCAGCTGACGCCGGTCCCCGACTGGTGCTAACTAGCTAGCCATCGCTCCCGGCAGCTGACGCCGGTCCCCGGCTGGTGCTAACTAGCTAGCCATCGCTCCCGGCAGCTAACGCAACTAGCTAGCCATCGCTCCAGGTCCCCGGCTGTTGCTAACTGGCTAGCCATCGCTCCCGGCAGCTAACGCCGGTCCTCGGCTGGTGCTAACTAACTAGCCATCGCTCCCGGGAGCCTGCGCCGGTCTGTCTGTCGAAGACCGAGGGAACCGCATCAGGCTTCAGCTGATTAGTGGTCTTCTGGACAAACCTTCCACCCCCAACAACATAATCCGAGGCAATGAAGTGTTCGCTGGAGATCTTCATTCCATGTCCAACAGGCTGATCGCGCCGCTTGAGTGCAGCCAGCCTGAGTGCAGCTAACAGTAGCTACTGTCTGTAACTGTGATGCATTTTCTGTTGCAGTCCAATGTTCACCAAAACACACACCCACACACTTATAATTTGTTCCTCAACGTTATATAGACGGGTCATGTTTTGTAAACTAACGTTATGTTTAGAATGGAATGAATACATGGGTCGGGAAAGATAGTTAGCTCAAAGCTAATCCGGCCTGTTTAACCACTAGCTTCTGTTAGCTAATGCTGGCTGAGCAAGGAAACTAACAGTAAACGTTTTTACATGAAATACAGCCCAAAAACCCTGCTGACAAACGTTTGCTTATTAAATACATTCTATACTATAATAATACAAACGTTGCATTGCCTCTCTGTGACGACAAAGTTGTTTAAATAAGGGGAGAAAAGTAGCTAAAACCAATGTATTTGGATGGGACAGGAAGTGCCATTGGCAACCGGAAGTCAGCCGGAAGTGGCTACTTTCAGATTGTGCAAGTGGAGAATAATATGTTCTTCCTTGTTTAGTGGACAGTGCGCGAGCCAAGCATACATGCTGACGATTGGCTGAGGTTGAATACAATGTCATGGTAAGCCAATCAGAGGTGGAGGTGGGCGGGTGTCTAAAGCATCCAGAGTCTGACACACAGCGCGACAAGACAAGCGATCACTGATCAGTCAGCATGAGACCGCGGTCCGTGTAGTGTACGTTTTGAGCTCAAAAACAAATCCAACGAACAACACAATGTCAACATGAGACCGCGGGTCCATGAGCGTTTTGTGTTCACTCTTTGCAGCGCAGGGCACTGAGTGGCTCTACTGCAGTGCTGAGTCTGCTGACAGCCTTTTCAACAGTGCTGCACGTCCTGGTTTAATAGCACAGGCTTCAGCTGCTCAGAGATATATATATCTCTGTATGTCATGCATGTCTTAAATGTAATGATTAGATTAGTTTAGATGATTCGATTAGATTCTTATATCTGTATGTTGTGTATGTCATTGATTGATTGATTGAAAAGTTTATTAACAGATTGCAGAATGGGTACAGTACAGCTCAATACATACAATTGTTAAGGGGATGCAGACCAGAGAGACTTTCGTCATAAATGTCATGAATTGAAAATGGGGGACCCTGATGTAAACAAGACGAAACTCTTTCTCTGGTCTGCATCCCCTTAACAATTGTGTGTATTGAGCCGTACTGTATTGTACCCATTCTGAAATCTGTTAATTAAAATGTTCAATCAATCAGTATATATTTGTTATTTATTTTTGGTATAGTGCTTAACAAGCATAATTTAATGTTGCCCAGTTGTGGCCTGTTGAGGGGCAATACATATCAAAAGTTCCAAAACATCTATTCTGTTTGTATTTGTATGATCCACTATATAAACATAGTAATTATAATATCTACATAGCCTACATGGCATTTGATTGGAGGCTAGTCTCACTTTGTCCCACAGCAACATTAAAATAGTTTAGATTTGTGTATGTTGTTTATGTAAAAGAAAATCTTGAAAGGAACGCAATAGTTACTTTCTGAAGTAACTAGTTACTTTTATAATTTGTAACTGAGTAAGTAATTTAGTTACTTTTTGGAAGAAGTAACTAGTTACTTTTTTAAAGTAACTTGCCCAACACTAACTTTATACATAACATAATTTTGTCTCAGTTCAGTTTAGGCTAATGCTGACTTAAACTGTTCCCTACCCCATACTGTTGGCGCTGTACAATATGTGGCAGTGAGTTCAGCTAAATGAAAGTGTAACACACGACGAGCAATTGCTTTATTATTCTCTAATCAAATGTATCCTACGATATAAAAACGAACTTTCCAAATGTCCCCCTTGATACGCTTCCCTGCAGAGGAGCTTTTGGGCCACGTGGTGGGGGGGGGGGGGGGGCAGTGGTGATTGATTGATAAACTTTATTACCAGATTCAGTACAGCTCAATACACACAATTGTTAAGGGGATGCAGACCAGAGAAAGACTTTCGTCTTGTTTACATCAGGGTCCCCCATTTTCAATTCATCAGGACATATATGACATACAGATAGACAGTACTGCGTCGGCTAGAATTAAAACACTTGAAAGTTAAAAACTACGATTTATATCCGTTGCCTTTGGTATTAATCAAGGAACTCTTTACTTGGGAAATCAATTTACTTGCAGGGGGAATTTTGGGCCATAACTTGGGGTGGGGGTGGGGGGCGTGAGATCAGCTGGAATCGGTGAGATTTTAAATAAATGACGCTTGACTTTTGTGTTTATTAAAAAAAAAAACACACCTTGGATACAAAAAAACCTGAGCACTGTTCATATTAAGTTTCTACCAAATTATTATCATTAGCCACTTGGAACACTTGTTTAGCTTCCTTGGATGTGTGAGCGAATTAAAAACCAACAACCGTATCCATCTTTCCAAACGAGAAACGTTGTATTTAAATAATGTTTACATGCCATCCAACAGGTGATGGAGGAAGAAAACGCCTTCATAAGGGATGGCTGCCCGGCGGCCGGGCCATGGAGAAGTCCCTCGGCCCATCTCCAGGACCTGGCCAGAGCCTGACTAAGAGCATGGATGAAGCCGTTGAGCTGGTAACTTGTCATCCGTCGGGTTTATCTACAGCAGGGCTGCAATCAAATTAATTTCACTCTGAAAGAAAGTAAAATGAATTGCACTTTGCACCAATAAAAAATCGCGAATTAACCGGTGGCTACAACAACACACAGCATTTCTTCATGTTTTCACTGATTTATGAAACTGAACTAATGCTAATAATAACCTCCAGTCCTTTCGATTAGCCCCACCGTTCATTGTAAACAATTGTAAACAATGATGCATGTAGTTACTGTGTGTTGTTGTAGCCACCGGTTAATTCGCGATTATTTTTATTGGTTTGTCATGACAAACCAATTACATAATCCAACATATGTGTAAAGAAACAACATATTCCAGTTAACGGTATATTTTTTTAATGATTCGTTACGGCGAAATCAATACTTCCATTTGTATAAATTGCCTTAAGCAGAGTTTAGTATTCCTGCCTGGCTGAGGAGCTTGTCGCGGCTCATGCGCGTGCGCGCTCGGCCAATCAGAGCAACGCGGAAGGGCTTGTTGCTTGCCGAAAGGATACAAGCGAACGGGCCAGGCGGTGGATAAATGGGTCTATGTCCGGCTACATCGCAAGTATGGGCTTCACGTGCATATTCCACAGGAATATCGGCCATCTTCAGTTGGCGGCAGACGGCACGCACCTCAGTCCGGAGGGAAATCAACTTTTCCGGTTCAATATCTGTTTAACGTTACTCTCCCTGCTAGGCCTGCCGCGATAATCAATAAATCGATTAATCGTGCGATAATTAAAATGAATGCAATGATTTTGACGGGCGCGATTAATTGCTATTTGCGCGTTTGTTTTAATGAGGCGGAACCAGTACCCCTTGTCAGTCACACTCCGTGTGCGGAGGCGGGCCGCTGGCGTTACTAGAGTACTGCACGGGAGCTCTGTGGGGGCAACGCCACATAGCTTAACTACATTTCTCAATAGTTTTGCTCCTTTTAACCAAGTAGCGTTCTTTGTAGTGTAGCTATTTTTAGACCCAAGTAGTTACTCGCTACTGCCCGGAGAAACTGGACTGCTAAATAAAGATTAAAGATCTAGCGTTGATGCTATTCAATGCTATCAACATTAGCTAACAAACTAAATACAATGTATATGTAGCTAAGGGGCTACACAACCCAGACTGTATTGAGATGTTAGATTGAACCACTACTAAAGAGTATTAATTAGCCAGACATTATAGGTACACAAAATGGCGGACACTTCATTAACTGCGAGGGGACAGTGAAACCAAGTTGAACAATCACTTTAATGTTAATAGCATAACATACATATGATATAGAACGCATATCTCCTTTAATACGTTAATGTCGATGCAACAATGTCAGAGGTGACGATAGTCCTAAACTACTGGTACTCGACCGTTGATTCTCTGAATGGAGTGAGGCGGAGCGAAGCAGCACAGGGAAAAGCAAGATGGTGGATGGAGACGGTAATTCTCTCTGGAGCTCCGACTCCAGAGAACTGCAGACAAACGTGGGATAATCCTGTCGTCGCTGGGGAAGAGGGTCTCGTACGGACCGGGTCCTTGTATTCCTAGCGCCCGATGGCAGGATTAATAGCTATTAGTCCAAAAAGCCTGTTGGCATGGGTGATAGCTAGTTAGCCCCTTTGTACTTAGGCTAACCCGCATGGAGTCTTCAATAGGTAGTTAGATCCAGAACGCCGCTGGGTTCAACTATAAGTCTCTCAACGTTACTTCGCTTACACAAGTCACTATACTGTGCCAATAGTGGCTCGACAATATTATGGTTGTATCTAATTAGCCGTCCGGCTCTCTATAACGATACGTTGCTTGCCTTCCTGTTAATGCTGCAGAACGTCTTCTCCACAACACACTATGTCCAGGCATGTCCCAAGAAAGACCGCATGCGCTCACGCTGTCTACGGCGTTAAGAGTGGAACAAATAAGCGAATGATGAATACTGGTAGGTAAACAGATGACGTGAAAATATATATATAAACAATATAAGTTATACAAAATAATAAACACAGACTATGTGTTAATCTGGACCTTCAGAACAGTATAGCATAGCTACAACACACAATAACGTTAATACAATTGCATGCATCATTGTTTACAATGAACGGGTGGGGCTAGTCAAAGGACTGGACACAGGGACAAGTTAAACATGAATAAATGTATTATAACAGGTAGTTTCGAGTCGTGTCTACGCACCACAGGGCTATTATATACAGCTTTGATGCTTCCTCATCGTTGATTGCCTGTAGTAGCTGCATCTAACGTTGGTAACTAACGTTAAAACTAACCTAAAGTTAGTTGTTCACCAACAATCTCAACATTTGTTTTATCATTAGCTCAAAAACACAGAACCCGACGAGACAAATTGTCCGCTCATACGTTCTGCTAGGATAATAACAACAATACTTCCGCTCCGGTCGGTGGGTGGGTTTCAAAATAAAAGTCTAAAACACCGGAAAAGACGTTTATTTTGTACAGCGTTTTCCTCCACGAGTACATCATGTGATCAATCGATCTGGATTATTTTTGCCCATCCCTAGTTTATCCTGTGCTGAAGTCTCCATTCCAATAGAGATAGTATACAGGCATTAAAGCGTTCCGTCTTGGGACGGATATCCGTCCATTTGATTTGGAGATGCCGTCATTTGATTCGGAGTCGTGACGGATTTTAACCTGAGCCAATCAGAGGCGTCAAATATCCTTTTTTTCCCCTACCGCGGCCGCACCAAGCAGTCATTTGCGAGCAATCAGCAAATTCTCAGGCAAATGCAACCAACCAGAAGGCGAGATTGTTCTGAGTTTACAGCCCTTTCACCCGCCTCCGCTGTGCTCGGCACCAATGGGAAGCGCCCATTTTCTTTAGATTTTCTGAAACTCCGCCATTGCTCTCTAGCATCTAGCTCTACTCGCGAGTAAACTTGACTCATCAACAACATGCGGCAACTTTTACGAGATCGTAAGTTCATTTGACTTATTCTAGTCTAAAGAAACATATATATTACTATTGCTATTGTAATGGGAATTATTAAAGGACAAACGATGAGCCGCTTACATTAATCATTCTGAGTCATTATTAATAATAATAGAAAGGTTTATTTAATAAAGAAAGTTCATGACAGCGTGGCCACGCTGCCAGACCAGTCACCCCCCCAGAGGCAGACATGTTAACCCACTAGCGTCTGACAGGGGACTGGCCTCGAGGCCTGGTCAGACATACCATTGAATACATGAAATTACGTAGAAGAAAACAAAATGGCTGGTTAGAGAAATTAATAATACGACTATGTTATGGCTAAGCCTGGAAGGAAAAACAGCTCCATCTTACAGTTCCCATGATCTTGGGTTATGGCTCTATGGCTGGTACAAACAGCAACTTCGTTACGACTGAGAGAATGATAGAGTATCTTAAAGAGACATACACACATTAACCAGTAAATCTGGTTGGACTGAAACTCTAGCTGTATGACATGATAAAATAACAGAGACTCATAATGACATGATAATATATTCCACGACAGTTCCCTCCTCTTGATAATTATTAATCACAATCATTATCATTTCATAAAGATAACAAAAAATATTATCATTCAAACACAGATTATAATAACCCAGCAAAAACTATTTTTATTATCTAAAAAACAAAAGGTCCTCTGCATAGACCCCGTGTCACGTGCAAAAGAGAAGTTGTCATAACAGCAGCCATCATTAGCGTCTCTTTGCAAATGCCCAGACGGTGGTTGCAGGATTCAAGGGTACAGTCCAGCCTCTGGTTTTGTCAAGGCCATACTTCTCCCACCACCAAGCTGAAAAATTGAAATCACAAAAGAAAACACAGGGCAGTACCTTGCAAGATAGACTGCGCTCACGAAATATAACACTGGGTGCATTACTAGAAGACAAAAACATTCTCACAAAACTCATAGCGAAAACAGAATACACGTGACTGCATTCTCCGGGAGATAGCCAAAACAAAACAAAAACAATTTGCAGACTCCTCACAAAGAATGAAAAAAATAACTGGTTACCATTGCAATGCACAACATATTAAAAAAATCTCCCCCTGAATCAAAGAAAGTTCATTACATCATTACCTAACATCTTTTAGGACGATACTGTAATATCTGCATGTATTGTGGTTCAAACCTAAGCATTGTGGGTAAAACTTGCCTCATCCCGGAAACGGTCTCTTCTCCCTCCCCCGGCCGCTGGTCCAAGCACCCCCCTCTGCAGTCCATGTATGCCGTGGCTCGGTCCTGATGATCCTCCCCTCCGATGTAAGGAGCCTGTCCGGTGAATGGCTTAGACCTGCTGGAAACTGTCTCTAAGATCTTTATCTCAGGACCACTGATCCTATCAGACTGGAGTCAGCTGTCGGTTGATGGTCTTAGCGCCCCATCGTTCACTAGCTGATAGGCCCTCTGCCTCCTAGTTCTGGAGCAGATTGGGACAGCTTACTTTCACAGAAACCAGCTGTAGTCGGTCCCCCCCCTCAGGCCCTTGGTTGTGGCCCTGATGGAACAGGCCTGCTAGAAACTGTCTCAGTGTCCATGCTGTAGCTGCAGAGTGGAGCTCTGGTCCAGTAGATTAGCTGGGCCAGCTTGTCTCCCCGTAATCAGCTGTAGTCGGTTCCCCCGTCAGGTTCTGGAAACCGTCTCACAGATCTGATGGTCACGGAGTACTGTCCATGTGTCACCGCTGTAACTGCAGAAGCCTGGTACAGACAGTGGTCCTCTGCGCGTCCTCCTCTTGGTCAGAGATGGGTGCCCGGACCGCAAGCAGAGTGAAGAGACCGTTCAGCGAGACCCCACCACAGAAAAAAGAAAGAAGAAAAAAACCCATCAGTACATAGCTAAATCTTTTAATAACGAATCATTCTTAGATGATATTGTTCTTTCTGATACTTATTGTTATGGGAGATTTATAATATAATATGAGCAATAACTTGTAATGTTATCAGTACATGGCTCAAACACAACTGAACACAATCACGTGCACTCCTGTGACATACGAATAAGATTAAAGAGAGAGAAAGAAAATAAAGAATTAATAATAAAAAACTGTATTCTGAAGCTGGACGAAGGTCATTCAATCACACTGTCACTCAGGGGTGACATGTTGTAGTTCTCACCTCCTTACCAGAGGACAGGTCTAAGACTGAACTGAACTTAAAGGGGAGACACTGCAGGTGAACTAATATATATCACACTGAAACTTCCCCAGTTCACTACTTACATTAAGACACTACCTTTTTTTTTTTTTTTTTAATCACCCAGAGATCTCCCGGACAAATGGGAGAAAGACGTTTATTGAGCTTAAAAACAATTGATAACGCAATTATATTTGCAGCAGGGTCCCCCATTTTCAATTCATTGTGACATTTATGACATACACAACATACATGACATCATGACATGGGGACATGCATGCCTTACAGGTATATAATAATAGTACTGTTACATTTGTCACATATACGATATGCAAATATACAGTACTGTTACCCAGAGATCCTATACATATGATGAGGAGGAGACTGTACATTAGGAGGGGGTGAGTGGGTGGTAAAAAAAAATATATACAAACGGTGGGGAGGAGACTGTCCAGCACACAGCCTCCCTGCCTGGCACAACAACCACAACAGTAGGGTCTATAGTCACAGTCAGGACAGTAGGCTCTACAAGTAGGCTCCCTTAAAACACTAACGCTATTAAAAGAAAAATACAGTAGTGGAGGTTAAAATAAGAATATGACTTGGCCAGAAAAAAAGCAGTCGGGAGAATTTTTTTTGCTTTAATCCCTGTAGTATATATTTTGGTGTTTATTTGATTATTGTTTCACTGCCTTTTTATTTATTACATTTCCACAGTTTTTCCTCATACTTTATTAACATTTTGTACATGGTACCGCAAGGTACATTAATAATACATGTACATGTTAAAAGGATGACACAAAAAGCCAGACAGAGGGCTTGTTTCCAGTTTCAGTTTGTTTTATAATAAACAATCAAACTGAGCATTTCTTTTATTTAGGATATTTAAAATGTCTTCCAATGTTAAATAAAGGTTTATTGCACTTTGAAACGGTTTCCTTGCATTATTATGCTATTATTGTATTGGAAAAGAAAAAAGGTTAATTGAAAACTTTGGGGAAATAAATTTCTCAACAAAAAAAAAACTCATAACCGCAATAATATCGCTTATCGCAATAATTTTCTGGGACAATTAATCGCCCAGCAAAATGTGTTATCGTGACAGGCCTACTCCCTGCTGTGATTCCACTCCTAGGCTAGTACCCACCCAATTTTTTTTGAAATGGCAATCTATTCTCAAAACACACTGCAAGGTTGAGATGGTGTCTCATATTAGCGATAGGTTATGTAGATAACCTAGTTATATTAGTATAGGCTAAGCTCCCGCTCTGAGCCTTACGAGATACTCTATATCGCCTGTGATACCTAATGTATCTCCCACGAACAAAAACACATGCACCCCACCTGTATGGGGCCCCGCCCCTTATGGTGGCACCACCCATATAATCATGACTCTGGTCATGACACACCCTTCCTCGCCAAAAACCCGTCCCAGGAAAAGATCCCTCAAGAGGGAACTCAGGGCGCGCAGAGCGGGAGCTTAGCCTATACTAATATAACTAGGTTATCTACATAACCTATCGTTATATTTCGTATGGCATCGCTCCCGCTCTGAGCCTTACGAGATAATGGGGAAGAGCGGGTGCGAGACCCGACAGATGTACCCCCTGAGGACCCGTAAGCCCACATCAAGGGGTGCGGGGAGCCCTGTCACCCCATCCTTCCTAACGAAGGGGGGGCGCAGTCAACTCCACCTGAATGCGAACAAGAGGGAGCCAGAACCCCTTGAACACACCGTACAGGCGGAACCACGTGTGACTCAACACACTGCGGCCCATACCCATACACTCCCGCTACCCGACCAAAGGACGGGAAGCAGGAAAGGCCACAGACCCCAGAACCGCCTGGGAGACAGAACCCCCGGTCATGTCCATGAGGTAAAACCTTACAAAGGGGCCCGGCGAGGACCATGAAGCTGCAGCACAGATGTCCTCCACCGAGGCCCCACCCAGGAGAGCGGCAGAGGCAGCCACCCCACGAGTGGAGTGCGCCCTGACGCCCCCAGGGGGATCCTGCCCAGCCAGCGTGTAGCAGAGGGTAACACCCTCGCACAACCAATGGGACAGGCGCTGCTCCGACAGTGCCTTACCAGCACGAGCCCCACCGTAACAGACAAAAAGCTGGTCGGTAACCCTGAAATCCTGAGTACGGCTGAGGTAAATCCCCAAGCACGGACTGGACATGACAGGTGAAGGCCCGCATCTAACTCACCAGAGTGAGGAGGAGGACGAAACGCCTGAACCACAATATCCCGGGAGCGGAAGGAACTCCGGATATTCTCAGGCACGAAAGCAGGATTAGGTCGCAGAGTGACACCGCAATCGGTCCGAAAAGACAGGCACTCTGGACGTACCGAGAGAGCACAGAGCTCACCTACGCGTTTAGCGGAAGTGACAGCCAGAAGGAACGCGGTCCTGAAGGACAGCTGTCCCAACGGCGCCCGCTCGAGCGGCTCAAACGGGGCCAAGGACAACCGACCGAGGACCAATTGAAGATCCCAAGTCGGAGCCAAGGAGCGTTGCACCGGCTTAACGCGTCGAGCGCCAAGCAGGAAACGCTTCACAAGAGGGTGGCTGAACAAGACATCCCCTCAAACCCCTCATGATAGGAGGATATAGCTACTGCATATACCCTCACCGTCGAAACCGACAGTCTATCAAGGAGAGACTGGAGGTAACTAAGGACAGCAACCAGGGGGCAGGAGACTGAGTCCTGGCCCCCCGCCTTACACCACACTTGGAACATACGTCATCTGCCCGCGTAAGCGCGACAGTGGAGGGAGCATGCGCATTCCAGATGGTAACACCATCAGGATCAAGAACCTGCACCCCTCAACGTACCCGTCCCAACAACTGACCTAACAGATGTATGGGGAAGAATCCCTGGCGGCACGGCATCGGTCCCAGACCTGCCTGGCCATGTCCAGACGCAATCCTCACCCGTCAGGATGAGGGCCGCCCCGCGACAGTACACCTGCACCCACATTCTCCCTGCCGGGGATGTGGGGAGCCCTTAGGCCGCGCAGATGGAGGACGCCCATAGCCAGCCGCCCGCCGCCTGGTGCAGACAGGGGGAGCGTACTCCTCCCTGTCTGTCGATACACGACACTGACGTCGTATCGTCCGTCCTGATCAACACCATTTGTGGACCAGAAGGACCGCTTTCAACACCAACACATTGAACGTAGCGCAGACCGGGCAGCATGGTTTGCCAGCTGCCCCCTACTGCGTTGGCCCGACGCATCACCAGCGAGGGAGGCGTCGGTGAAAACGCGACGTGAGACAGCGCCGTAACCGTCCTAGGACGGAACCTCCCGAGCGTGTTGACAACACGCTCCGAGATGGATGCCCATAGCCCTCCAACCGTTGACTGGGAAGAGGAATACTCTACATCCAGTCTACAGCAACCCCAGGCTGGTAGAGACCTGCCTGGTACGAGACCTGACGATCCACCTTGACCGCGAAGGACCAGAACGTCATCAGGGCAGAACACTCCGTAACCCCGGATGACGCAGAGGCCCCAGTGCGGCCTCCACGCACTTGGTGAAGATGCGGGGAGCCAGAGAAAACCGAACGGCAGCCTCTGGTACTCATACGCTAACCCTGCAAAGGAAGCGTAGGTAAGCCCTAGGATGGAAGATCGGGGATGCGCATACGCATCCTACAGGTCTATGGAGGAGAACCAGACCCCCACCTGACAGTGTTCAACAGGTAGGAGACGATCCAAAAAATGCTGAACCTTCCCATGGGACAGGTCCAGCCTGGGTCTTACACCCCTCCCTCCCGACTTCTCGGGCAGAGAACACCGGGAGGAGAACGCCACGACGATGGCTTGCTTCGTCCACAGAGATTGGATCTCGTCGACCAGAGCTGTCCCTGCTGGAGACCCCGACAACAGGGTCTGTACCAAACCTGAAAACGGGTGGGGTTGTGTAAACACAAGTCCCCGCCTCACCATTCTCTCCATCTACCTCGACATATGGTACTGCCGTAGTCATATGTGACGACACTCCCAACGCACCCGCCGTCACGTGGCGCAGGTCCGCCAGGAACTGTAGATAGTTGGCCCGGTCCCCCCCGCTGTGCGAAGACAACCCTGGAATCGTGCGAGGAGCGCGTTCCGTGTCGGAACACCTGACCCTGACACCACCCACGAGGCAATCGCACCCAAGGGGGAACCCCGACAGAAAAGGGCCTGTCTGATACGGGGGGCTTCCGATCAAAAAAGCCCCCCCACTGAACACCCCTCCAGAACATGCTGAAGGAGTTGTTCCGCAGCCGGACATGCAAGGTGTAAGGCCCCCATGGGTTCCTACACACCGTAGCCCTGCAGTGATATCACTACCACCCCAAACCATGTGAGCTGCGACCACTTGCCAATATTCCAGGAGTGGGAGCACCAACATGATACCTGGCCTGGCGAAGGCGAGGCCGGGGAAGCCCGCACTGTGTGCCTCAAAAGGTTTCGAGCCCCCCTGCTGACAACACTTAAGTTGACAGACGTAACACCAGGCTCAACCAACACAGTTCAAGGTGTGGGAGCCGCTTGACAGCACAACATTCTCACGGACAGACCCAGGCTCAGCCATCAACTGGGTGTCAGCCCCTGTCTCCATGAGAAGCGAAGAATGGGGCCGCATACGCTTCAATGAAGGTTCGCGGCCCGCAGCCAAAGGAGAACGCTCAGAGCCCCGCCTCTGGGGATACCAGAGAGAGGATTGAACGGGGAGCGGGCTGCTCGCGGCAAAATGACGACGGAGTGGTTTACCAACACCGAAATCACCCAAAATGGCCGATCCCTCGGCCGCCAAGACTGTCGGCCTCGCGATACCCTGTCGATTCTCCAACCAGGGCACCACTGGCGGGGGAAACATGGCCGCCTGTCGAGGGCCCCGTCATCGCCGCTGACGAGGCCGTGCTCTCTCTTCTTCTGGCTGCGCGGTGTGAGGCGGTGTAGGGCCTAGGACAATACCGCCCGCGCTCCAGCAGAAGACCAAAATCCCCTGCGGAGAGGGGAACCCTGAGCGGTTATAGCTTGCGGCTGGGTCAAAGCTAATAACGTCAACATCCTCGACGGAGTGGTTTACCAACACCGTGCGCGATGTGTCGACGTCGGCCGGCCCTCAAGGCCCCTCCACCAGACACCATTTCTGTAATAGAAAAAACACCAATTCGAACACAGTTCTAATCGTTGCCAATTCCATACCGTGGCGGTACAAGCCTTAACAGCCCACCAGCCACTCGCCAGGCCGACCCATGGTGTCGGCCGGGCGGGGCATTGTTTCAATATATCAAAAACAAAGGACTGACGTTAACATGGAGCACCAGTGGTGATTGCAAACAGCACCCTCCACTGTGGTGTGGACCATGAAAAGGTTAAATGAATAAAAAGAGCTAAACCACAAAAACTGTAGAATGAGCAAACCCATACACACAAAGTTTAAGGGGAGACGGACCAGACCCGTCTTCATTCAAAATATTCACAACAGAACACCAGCCCTAGTTTAGCCCATTTACCAAAAAAGGTAAACAAAGCCCCCCCCCCGCACTACTCCCCCAGTATACCGATTGACCGTCAGTATGAATGGTTTGAGAGGAGAGAAAGCTGTAGCAAGACAGACCTTCTCATAGCAGAGTGACAAAATGAAACAATAGCCCCCTACACAGGGCCGCCCCAGGAGATGGGGGGCCTCGCGTCTAAAAACGCACAGGGCCTCACATTTCTCCCAAGCGGCCCTGCCCTTATACTACTGCAGCCTAACGCCAGGCAATGTGGAACCCAAGACAACAATTGCCTGTGCACAGACACGCAACATGTTTACCATGTCGGCTGGACCCATAGCCCCACTACCCGACGCCAACCCAGATGGGAACACCGTTCAACAAACCCCGCCGGAACACAAGGTAATACCTGGCTAGAACCTAGCCACGACCTACCCCGTTGTCAACCCATTTACCCGAAAAAGGTAAATAGAACTCAAAACCCCACAACAGCTACCGACTGACCTTCATTGATGAACCGGGCAAGAGGCGGGAGAGTGACAACATCTCACGGCGGAGACATTAAAACAGCATAGCAATTAGCAGTAGTGATAGCATGCGGCAGTAGCGATAGCATGTTAGCATAGCTTTAGATGTTTTAGCAGCACGCCCAAGACAGCTTGGAAACCGTTCCCTGCAGAGAACGTTCACCAAACCATCTTGCCCCTGGCGCCAACACACAACAAGGTTGTGTTAACAACACAAACCAGCATTACTAACACTAATACCCATGCCTGAAGACACAGGGCCTACCTGAGTACAAGCTGGCCCGACAGCCAGCCTTGTACAGCTGAACCTCGATGTGCAGTCATCAAACGAGGAACATCACAGGCCCGTCGTGTCGCCGAAAACATGCGTCGAAGATGCCAGGGGCCAGCAACCTCCGGTAAGCTTCCAACATTATTAATCTTCCTTAATCTTTTCACTCCGCTAGCTCGCATGGTGCAAAGCATCCAGTACGCTGGGACGAAAATAGAGGAAGGGTGTGTCATGACCAGAGTCATGATTATATGGGTGGTGCCACCATAAGGGGCGGGGCCCCATACAGGTGGGGTGCATGTGTTTTTGTTCGTGGGAGATACATTAGGTATCACAGGCGATATAGAGTATCTCGTAAGGCTCAGAGCGGGAGCGATGCCATACGAAATATAACTATATTTCTTGAGCGCGACTGGGAATATTTTCAGGCTTGAGAATGTTCAGTTGACGTTGGGTTTTAATATATATATATATATTATACCTTATATAATTGGGGACATTATTTAGGTGGGGTTTTAAATATAACATCGAGTGTTTTTAGTCCAAGGCTGAAGAGGCCCTTTTTTTCCTCCTCTGGTTAGTGGCATGGTTGTCCAAGCCAAGGCCAGACACCTGTGCATTTCCTTGTTACATATACATCCATGAGAACCCAATTCCTTGGATGTCTGAGCGATTAAAATCACCAAATGCACTATTGTTCCTATGAGGCCAACTTTTTGCTAATGTTCTATGGTTTCCTACAGGTTCATCAGGCGATGTCTGCTGTAACCAAGAGCTGAAACTTGCTGGGAGAGTTTAACTGGAGCCACTCCTGGTAATGGTCTTCATATGGTTGACGTCGCTTCACTTCATCTACTAACGACAACAAAGGTATGTTTAGGTTCCTTCGTGCAATATCTTCTAGCTGGTGTGATAAACACTGGTATTAGGGATGACCCGATCACGTTTTTTGCCACCGATCGTCTTGAGCCATATCGGCTGATACCGATCCGATATCGATCGTTTTTGATTAAAAAAATAAAAATACAATTTTTTATAATTTATTTTTTAATAAAATATATATATATTATATAATCATACTTGTAGTTGTATTATCTGCGAGACATCGCCACAAGTCAAAATGCTCGCTATCTGCAAACAGCTCCACTGTCTGTGTGTACTCGAGTAGCCTCCAGCTACGGCCAGGATTCTCCGGAGCTGCAGCTGGACCCTATTGATCACATTCAACATGCCCTCAGCTCGAATACACATCGAATCAGTGTTATAAGACATTGATATCAGGAGGTATCTGTAGCTACTGCTAGATAACGTTAAGACAACGCCTCAGTGAACTATTTAGATTAATGGGACGTTTCGTTTTGAACAGTGAGCTAACATGAGCTATCATGCACGTCTACTAGACTATTGCTGGAGCATTTGTTGATATCAGGAGCTATCAGTAGCTAGCCGGCTAGATACCGTTAACAATGCCTCATGTATTAAACTAAAAGTGAATAGTTGACTGGGTCATTCTGTTTAAACAGTAACGTTAGCTCACGGAGCTCGCATGCACTAGGTTAGAGCAGACTATTGCCCGAGCTTGTTTGTTTACACTTTACACAGGGAAGGGAGGGGCAGGAGGAGGAGGAGGAGCTGCTCCAGCTCCATGTGTCTGAGACGGAACTCTGCGAGTGAGATCTCCGCTCGATCGGTTTTGACTGATCGGTGAAAATAAAGCATTATCACCGATCGTATATTTATACTTATTATCGGCCGATAACGATCGGTGGCCGATCGATCGGGGCATCCCTAACTGGTATTGTCTGTTTTTACTTCAGGCCTGTGGTTCACTATGATTAAGTTCTTTCCTGACATTCGTAGTTTCCACCAGAGGTCTTGTAAGACCAAAGATGGCCCAAACCTTCCTTGGATGTGACCACTTTAGTAAAACCTCAAATTCTGCTGTTTTCTTGGCCCAAACCTCTTCCTTGAGTGAAATTAAATCCACTTACTGTAGTAAAATTGAGAAATGTTGTCCTTTTGCTAATGTTACACGGTATCCAACAGGTTTTTTAAGATGACTAGTGTGCTATGACCTCGGACAACAAACCTCGGACACCATAGATCTGTCATGCCAAGATGCTGCCACCGTCTGGCTTAGAAGGTAAGCATAGCTTTAAGTATTTCAGAACGCTATGTTACCCAGTCTAAACATGATTAACCTCTTCCACCCGGAGCCTATTTTCTGAAAATCCTGTACTTTTTAATTTTCACCACAATGCAACCGTTTTGAAACAAATTTCAGATCTAATTGTTGCTACATGCTAACAATAGGGAAGAGAACCTAACTGCGTTTCAATATTTGTCTAACATTACATTTTGTGGTATATTATCCCGGTGTGAATCGATACCGGTACCCAACGGTACCTTTTTTCGGTACTTTAGTCTCAAAAAAATGTATTTACCTACCTCAGTTGTGAAAAAAAAATCCAAGCTTCAAATGACTACAATTTCGACCGTTTTCGGCTTGCCATTGCTCCAACTGCTTAGTTGTTGAATCAAGTCAAATCGTAGGTAAGCATATATTGTGCGTGAACATTGACATGAAAAGAAAAAAGGTAAAAAAAAATCTCACTTTAATCAATACTTGGTAGTACCGATGTGTTTTGGTTCGGTACCTTAAAAGTACCGAATTCGGTACCCATCCCTAGTTGTGACATGGTTATGATGTTTGTACTTGAAGTTTGAAATAAAAATCGCTACTTTTATAGAACAGTCTGGAAATATTGATTTATCACCAGATGTCATTTGCGAACCGCTGACGGACCGCACTGGCGGAAGAGGTTAAATGCGTTTCTTCATGTTTTCACTGATTTATGAAACCGTTTCATAAGGTTCATTATAAATGGTGCTAGCCGGTATTCCCCCTCTGAACTAATGCTAATAATAACCATATTGATGCTCCAGTTCGCTGTGATGAAGTTCTTTCCTGACATTCGTAGTTTCCACCAGAGGTCTTTCAAGACCAAAGATGGCCCAAACCTTCCTTGGATGTCTGAGCGAATTAAATGTACAGACTGTAGTGGACTTTTTGAGAAATGTTTGCTAATGTTACACTGCATCCAACAGGTTTTAAGACGACAAGCGTGACCTCGGACAACAAACTTCTCGGACACCATAGATCTGTCACTCCAAGATGCTGCCACCATCTAGCTTAGAAGGTAAGCATATAAAGTATTTCAGAATGCTAGCCAGGTTACACAGTCTAAACATGATTAAATGCGTTTCTTCATGTTTTCACTGATTTATGAAACTGTTTTATAAGGTTCTTTATAAATGTTGCTAGCAGGTATAACCCCTCTGAACTAATGCTAATCATAACCATATTGATGCGCCGGTTCGCTGTGATGAAGTTCTTTCCTGACATTCGTAGTTTCCACCAGAGGTCTTTCAAGACCAAAGATGGCCCAAACCTTCCTTGGATGTCTGAGCGAATTAAAATCGACAAACATAGTAAATAGTTCCTATGAGAAACACATTTTTGATAATGTTTCATGGCTTCCTACAGGTTCATCAGGGGATGTCTTCTGTAACCAAGAGCTGAAACTTGCTGGGAGATTTTGACTGGAGCCACTCCTGGTAATGGTCTTCATATGGTTGACGTCGCTTCACTTAATCTACTAACGACAACGGTATGTTTTGGTTCCTCCATGCAATATCTTCTAGCTGGTGTGATAAACACTGGTATTGTCTTTTACTTCAGGCCTGTGGTTCACTATGATGAACTTCTTTCCTGACATTCGTAGTTTCCACCAGAGGTCTTGTAAGACCAAAGATGGCCCAAACCTTCCTTGGATGTCTGAGTGACCACTTTATTAAAACCTCAAATGCTGCTGTTTTCTTGGCTCAAACCTTCCTTGAGTGAAATTAAATCCACCTACTGTAGTAAAATTGAGAAATGTTGTCCTTTTGCTAATGTTACACGGTATCCAACAGGTTTTAAGATGACTAGTGTGCTGTGACCTCTGACAATAAACCTCTGGGACACCATAGATCTGTCACTACATCATGCCAAGATGCTGCCACCGTCTGGCTTAGAAGGTAAGCATAGCTTAAGTATTTCAGAACGCTATGTTACCCAGTCTAAACATGATTAACCTCTTCCACCCGGAGCCTATTTTCTGAAAATCCTGTACTTTTTTATTTTCACCACAGTGCAACCGTTTTGAAACTAATTTCAGATCTAATTGTTGCTACATGCTAACAATAGGGAAGAGAAACTAACTGCGTTTCAATATTTGTCAATAACATTACATTTTGTGGTGTATATTATCCCGAATAAGAGTTATTAAAATAATAGATGCAGAACTATGAACCTTGAACCCCATAGATCTGTTCAGGAAGTGTAGTTTTGACAAATTCCAACGCAGATCCAGAGCTCTGGATGTCCATTGTCCACTACAAAATGGCTGCAAAAAAATACAATTCCCATGACTTCAAGGTTTTCCAAAATAGTCTCCTCTCGCGGAATATACAGACATTTCGAAAAGGAAAATCTATCTAATAACACTTTAACCTAATCCTAAACTAACGTATTGATAATAATATACCGTACTTTTCGGACTATAAGCCGCGGCTTTTTTCCCCATTTTTCGACCCTGCGGCTTATATAACGGTGCGGCTTATATGTGACTCGACGTGACCAAACTCGAAAATGTAAACATCTAAATATTGCTTTTTTGACTGCATTGAAATGTTATTTATCTGTTCCCTTATTTGCTAAACTTAATACAACTTGTAAATGAGTTAATGCTTGTTATTTGTCGGACAGTATTGTGTCCCA
Organism: Notolepis coatsorum; assembly: GCF_963971535.1. NCBI lineage: Eukaryota > Metazoa > Chordata > Actinopteri > Aulopiformes > Paralepididae > Notolepis > Notolepis coatsorum. Next base: position 84,927,719 of record NC_140165.1, on the reverse strand, counting down.
ATGCTAATTACATATGGTAATTAAACATTAAAACACCTGCGGCTTATAGTCCAGTGCGGCTTATATATGTACACATCATTCAATTTAGCTGCTGCGGCTTATAGTCAGGTGCGGCTTATAGTGCGAAAAGTACGGTACATTATACATGCTGTTGTGACATGGTTATGATGTTTATACTTGAATACGTTTGAAATAAAAATCGCTACTTTTATAGAACAGTCTGGAAATATTGATTTATGACCAGATGTCATTTGCGATCCGCCGACGGGCCGCACTGGCGAAGAGGTTAAATGCGTTTCTTCATGTTTTCACTGATTTATGAAACCGTTTCATAAGGTTTTTTATAAATGGTGCTGGCAGGTATTCCCCCTCTGAACTAATGCTAATAATAACCATATTGATGCTCCGGTTCGCTGTGATGAAGTTCTTTCCTGACATTCGTAGTTTCCACCAGAGGTCTTTCAAGACCAAAGATGGCCCAAACCTTCCTTGGATGTCTGAGCGAATTAAAATCGACAAACGTAGTAAATTGTTCTTGTGAGAAACACATTTTTGATAATGTTTCAATGTTTCCTACAGGTTCACCAGGGGATGTCTGCTGTAACCAAGAGCTGAAACTTGCTGGGAGAGTTTGACTGGAGCCACTCCTGGTAATGGTCTTCATATGGTTGACGTCGCTTCACTTCATCTACTAACAACAACTGCGGTACGTTTTGCTTCCTTCATGCAATATCTTCTAGCTGGCATCATAAACACTGGTCTTGTTTTACTTCAGGCCTGTGGTTCACTATGATGAAGTTCTTTCCTGACATTCGTAGTTTCCACCAGAGGTCTTGTAAGACCAAAGATGGCCCAAACCTTCCTTGGATGTCTGAGTGACCACTTCAGTAAAACCTCTGTTTTGAAGACGACCCATTCCGCTGTTTTCTTGACAAACCTGTTTTGTTGCTCAGGCAGACCTGGGAGTCACAATGCAGTCAACATCAAGTCTACTGTGGGGAGAATATCGAGGGTCGTCAGCTGGCAGGACAAGGATCCAGGTAAGAATTTGGTGTTACACATGATGCAGGTTGAGCTATGGATGCAAAAACAATGCAGTAAAGAGCCATTTGGACCTGCAAATGTAAAATATTTTAAATAAAATGGCAAATAAGTTATTTATTCCAAGTACAGTGAATAAGGTTGCACACTGGTTTATGGTTGAACGTGAACACATGCATGCAGAGGACTGAGCAATCATGTATTGGATAATGATGTGCATGTTTCTAAGCTGGCCCTAAGCTTGAATTGCAAAATAAATTATACTAGTGTTCTTTTTCTACACATGTGGTGCTGCTATACCATTTGGGGAAAGCCCTGGTTACAGATATTTTTAAACCCTGAGTCAATGCTCATCAATAACTTTTTTCTCTTATTGCAGACTGGAGAGGCAGAACTGTATGGAGATCAGGATATTGGAGCGGCTGTGGCTTCATGCCAGGCGGGATAGAGTGGTGGATGAGATCAGTGACTGCCACGTCAGGATGGCTCACGTGGGGCTGGATTTAAAATGTTCAATAGTTTTTGTATCCGTTCCAAGTATTACCATTTTGGTATCTGAAAGTCATATCTAACTAATGAGAAAATTGACACTGACTGCACTTTTTTTCTGACAAAGTCCTTGAGTACTCTCCAATATGAACTTGATATTGACAGTTTTTATGAATTTGTTTATTGCCTTTTATTTTCATGTACATACTTTATCAAATAAAAGTTAATTAGATCATGTGCCCACCCCCCCCCCCCCCCCCCCCTCCAGGACACTTACTTCCCTCACACCTTCAAGACATGAAGAGCAAGCAAATAATGTTAAGCACAAAATAATTATAAATTGAATAATACTGCTGATATTTGCTCTTTTTGACGGCTACGTTTATTCGGAAAATTTAACTGATTAGGCGATCATTCCCTTATCATTAAATACTAGTATTGCGCTTGGTTCTTTGCATCTGGCATTAATTGATAGATTATGTATTATAGCCTGGTATTGATATACTGGTTAGAGATGTTCCGATCCATTTTTCCTTCCTGATTCCGATACCTGAACTAATCGGCCAATACCAAGTACTGATCCGATACCAGTGCATACATTTTATTATTTTTTTCAATATTTCATATTTTTTTTTTTTTTTTTTTTTTACATATTATGTTTTACATGTACTCCTTTTTTTTGTGTAATAACTAGAAAGTAATGGTATTTATTCAACAACCGGTGATTGTATAGATTAGTATCATTAATTGACAACTGTGCTCAATGAGTTGGGGCATTTGCCATATTGTATGGCAAAACGCATCATGGGAATACTATGACTAGCTAAACATTGTCACCGGTATGGCTGTCCGGCAACATGTCATTAATTGCGTGCCTGTGTGCAAGAGGTCGGTCAGTCAGTGACAACACTTAAGTTAGCCAGTTAACGTGAGCTAGATGGAAAGACGATGTAACGTTACTGGGGGAAAAGTTATTTACCTTGGAATACTCCTGTGCCAACTTGCTGTACTTTGCTTGCAGCTCTGCAGCCATTATTGCTGGATTATGAATAGCCCCAACTGTGGCCAACTTTTAGATCCCGTTATCAAGCTAAGCTAGCTGACCCGTGTTTACTAGCTTGTCTTCCCCACAAGGTTCTTCACATTGACATTTGATAATGTTAGCTGGCTAACGCTGTCGGTAGCTACTTTGCTTGAATCAGATTCACCGTGGGTGCATTATTGTTGATAGACGGCCAGTGTCCAGTCCTTGAAAGGAAGGGCGATCATCTGGTCTGGTTTGATATAACGTTAAAGCGGATGTTGTTCCAACTAGCTAGCTTTTCAGCAAATGCTAATAACACCAGCAAGTGAAACGCATCTGAGCTCCCCGTCACACCGCTCTGTCGGGGACAATGGCATTTAAGAAGGCGTATCGGCTGTTAAAATGACAAACTGCATTGACACTTTCATTCACGGTCGATTTAAAAACACGTAATTTTTATAATCCTCACTCTCCGCTAGCACCGCACATGTTTACCGGTGTAGCATAAATGCCCCCTTTTATGCTTTGTGCTCTTCCTTCGTTGTTACTTGTAACTCCATGTGGACGGCTGTTCCATCTCCCCGTCTCTCGAAGTCCGTAACCTGGGCGTCACCCTCGACTCCACACTTTCATTTCACTCCCACATCAAATCCGTTACAAGTCTGCCTTCTACCACCTCAAAAACATCTCCCGTCTCCAACCCTCACTCAAGATTCTGCGGCTGAGACCCTGATCCATAGTAGAAAAGGCTCACGCACATTCAAAGTGTAGTCACAGGTGCTTGACTAAAAAATAGTTAAAGTTTGTGAAAAGAAGTCTGCACACCGTCTGCAGTGTTCCCAAGTTTCATTTAACACAACGTTTCGGCCTGTGGCCTTTTTCAAGACCCTGATCCACTCATTTATCACCTGGTTGGACTGCAATGGAGTCCTGTTCGGGGTACCCAGCAAAGCCCTGGACAGGCTCGAGTATGTACAGAACTCTGCTGCCAGGGTTCTCACTCTCACAAAGCCCTGGCAGCAGTAGCGCATCACCTCCACTGGCTCCCAGTCAAGTTCCCCATCTATTTCAAACTCCTGCTCCTCACCTACAAGTCCCTCCATGCCCTCGCCCCCCGATACCCGTCTGATCTCCTCCACCAGCACACTCCATCCCGGAACCTACGATCCTCTGATCTGGGTCGCCTCCATCCCTTGCACCAGGTTGCGGACTTTCTGTGACTGAGCCTTCAGCGCGGCGTCCCCTACCTTCTGGAACTCTCCCCCCTGAAATCCGCAACGGCCCCCAACCCTGGACACCTTCAAAATGCACCTTTTCACCAAGGCTTTTCCCCATTAGTTAGATTAGGTTTCATTATCCCTTCACCTGCCCTCCCCCCCCCCCTTTCCCTAGCCCTCTTGACTGTGAAGCGACCTTGGGTTTTCCTGAAAGGCGCTATAAAAAATGTATGTATTACTTGCCAGTAACTTCTCTGAGAAAAGGAGCAGTGGTTTTTTTGTGTGAAATAAAGATGGTGAACAAAATAACTTATTCTCTACTGTGAGGGGCATTGGAACTGGGGCGGGCGGTTGGTCAGGCACTTCAAATCTTCTGTATCATGGTAGGATATTGACGGGTATTTACACACTGTTTTCCAAGTGTGGGTTCTGGGGAACATTTTAAATGGGTCCACAAATTATTCTCTGAAGCCAGCGGTCTAAATGCTGCATACATTCATATTTTTTTTCTTCAAATTATTGGGTCTAGGAATTTATATTCTGAAAGCGGGGGTTCACTGAAGTTAGAAACCAGAGTTATGTAGCACTCTTTTCTTTAACGGTCTTATAACATGCCTTTGTTCTTTAGTCTTGTCATTGTATACCTTAGCAGCAATATGACAAACATTTCCTTCAGATCAATAAAATATCTAACGTTCATGAACGTGAATTCTCTGTCACCTGTTGACCGTCTTTGGGGTATGAAGAGCCCAGATGAACTTCCAGTGCATGCTAAAGGTGCCGTGTTGGTCAACGAGTACATGACTAAAGTATATTCATTGAAATGCTGAACTGAGCTAAACAAACTAAATAGTTCACCTTTTCAAAGATTTTCAAAAGGTTTTGATTTTAGGTCTACTGTTAGAAAGTGACAGGACCAAAGATTATTTCCTGTTGTGTTTGCTAACAATAAAAATACAATTGGGTCCTGTTCCCTAGCAACAGAAGGGTGCAACATATAGTCAAAGCACTTACCCCAAAAAAAAATTGATACAAAAGGTTTTTCGATGGATTCCGATAGTATTGGGCGTGCTAAATAACATACTAAATGTCGACCAAAATCGAAAGCCGCCATTTCCAAGATGGCGTCCCAGATGGCGGTGGAGATATTAAAATGGCTATATCTCAAATAGAGAAGATGGCGTCCAAAATGGCGGCAGACCAAGCTTAAAATGGCTATATATCTCAATAGAAAAAAATATATAACTATGATTTTTCACTTGATTCTGGTACCTCTAAACATGCTTGTGAACATACTAAAAATCTAGGAAAATACACCTTCCGGAAAGGCATGATTTTCAAGATGGCGTCCAAACTGGCGCCCAGGAGCTTAAAATGACTATACAATGCTTGTAGCACACATTTCCGGTGTGACCGTGATGTTCCCATGGAATTTCAGCCTGATTGTAATCCAAAGCGGAGAAAGTCTGGAAGGCCAAAGAATGAGGACCAAGAACAAGCCTTCTCAAAAATGTGTGCTTACTTTGAAACGAATGATGATGGACAGCTGACCGTTTCTGCACTTAGGTGTAAAATGCAAGAGTATTTGTCTAAGGTCGATTCCATCCCATATAGTAATCAATACCTAAAAACATTGCTGATGCAACGATATGCAAATAGCATATGTATTGCAGAAGGAGATGGCTTGGATTGTATTGTTACAATAAGAGAGAAAACATCAGACATACTCAGATCCTACTATAACAACACAAAACAAAACCGTGATGAAGAGTCTGAGAAGAGACACTTACTTGAAACAGCTGCAAAACTCATAAAAAGTGACATAATGACTAATGTTCCACCTGTTAATGAGTACCCGACTACAGAGACACTAAAACTACAGAATGCCCTTGATTATATTCCACAATCACTCCACATTGTGTTAAAAGCTTTGTTTGTCGGTAAAGAGACAGAGCAGAAAATTGCTAGTATTGGCCACGCAATCATACAGGCAGTCCGACCACGAGCTGTCCTTGCCCCTTTGCAAATTGGCCTAGCAGTGCAAATGCACCACTTAAACCGGTCTCGGTTCATTGTAGATATGCTGAATAAGATGGGATTCTGCTCTTCCTATTCTGAACTGCAGAGGTTTGAAATGAATGCTGCAAATTGTACTGCACCAAACATGCTTGGTAAGGATATTGATGTGTTGAACACGACCGTCTTATTTGCTGCAGACAATGTAGATCATAATATTCTAACAATTGATGGGAAAGGGACATTTCATGGGATGGGCATGATAGCTGCCTTGACACCAGGACAGAAGACAGACCAAAGGATTCCGAGGTTCAGAATTAATTAACTGAATCTTGTGCAGAGGTCAAAAGTTGTGATAATAGATTATCACTTTGCCAAACACTTTTGCAGAGACACCACATTTAAAGAACTTCCAAGACTCGCAGAATGTAACAAGATGGTTGATCTGCTTTGGGAGTTATCGTTCAATTTCAAACAGCCTGCACCTGGTTGGCAGGGGATGATGCACATTATTCATAAGGGAGATGAACATCCAGGGCAGTCTTCAGTGAGATACTTACCAATGATAGACATGTACTCCGGAGACAAAACATGCATTCTGTCAACACTGGAGTTCATTTGTGGTCTGGCATCCAAACACCACCTTGCCCCAGTAGTTACATTTGACCAACCCCTATATTGGAAAGCAGCAGAGATAATCCTAGATTCACCACAGTGCAGTCACCTCAAGTCCTTTGTCCTGCTCCTAGGAGGATTTCACACATTTATGAATTTGCTAGGAGCAATTGGTACACTGATGGACGGTACAGGACTTAAGGACATTCTAGGGGTAGTCTATGGGGAGAACTCAGTAGCCCATATGATGACAGGCAAATCAGTTCAGAGAGCATTCCGTGGCCATCTTCTGGTTGACAAATGTCTTAACCGCATGATAATATCAGAAATGGTAGATGATAGTCATGAATTTGCAGCAATGGTTGAACAGTCTGAAGCAATGTATACCTCAATAGTTAAGGGTGAAATGCCATTGGAAACAGTGTTCACATCAGAGACCCTCATTACAATAAATGAAGAGCTGGGAAAAAGGAAGATGGAACTGTGTGCTAGATCCAAAACTAGTCAGTTGTGGCTAAATCACCAACACATGTTAGAAGTTGCTAGGTCACTGATAACAGCAGATCGCACAGGTTCCTGGCTTTTGCACCTACGCGCTGTTTCTGAATGCATGCCGATATTCGCTGCGGCTGGGCATTACAATTACTTGAAATCGGCACACTTTTATGTCCAAGAGATGAGTCAGCTTCACATCAACCACCCAGATGTCTTCAGACAATTTGAAAAGGGTTTTCATGTTATCCGTCGCAGCAGCCAATCATGGGCAGGCCTCAGCTCAGATCTTGTAATCGAAACAACATTGATGAGGTCATTGAAGACTACAGGAGGGATGACACATGGAAGTGGAATGACCGACAATCAGAGATCCCTTTGGACAATGTCAAAGGGCATAACATCAGAGTATAACACCGCAATGCAGGAGTTCTCAAACCAGACATACACAACATCAGAACAGCACAAGGATTCAACAGAGGCAAGGATGAAAAGGAATGCTGCTGACCTGGAGAAGATCACTTCAAAACTTGCTATATGTTCACCTTTCTCTCCAGACTCTTCTTTAAGGAATGTTGTTACAGGTGTTGTCGCTGAGGATGGAGTGAACGTGCATGATTATGACTCTGTTGGACGCAACATCATGCACAAAATGATCGGACAGCCGTCATTCACATTTTCATTTAGTAGAAAGGATAAAGCCATAACCCTTGGACAAAAATTGTCTATCAAGGTTGCTCCTGATCGAATCATTGATTCTGCACTTCTTTTTCAACGTTTCCTTATTGTCTCCCAAACTGGAGAGCTGTCATTGGAGGAGGTTATGCGTTACGAACTCAGTCCTTTCCCTCCTGCCCTCTTTGAAGCCGGAAACGTCTTCCGCAAAGCTGATAAACCACAACTAGCGCACGCGATCTGTGATCATGCAAGTGATGCAATCCTAGATTCTGTACCAGAAACGGAGCATTATGTTCTTGATGGTGGTTCACTCCTTCACCGAATACAATGGAAGCACGGACAAAGCTATGGTAAAATTGCACAGTCATATGCAGACTTCACCATCCAACATTATGGCTCAGCTACAACCATTGTGTTTGATGGCTATGAGGATGGGCCATCCATTAAAGACAACACACATCAAAGAAGAGGAAACACTATTCATCCCATTGTCAACTTCACTGCTGAGACAGAGTTCTCAGGTAAGAAGGAGGAGTTCCTGTCAAGAGATCTGAATAAACAGAAACTGATCCACATGATAAGTGATGAACTGAAAGAACGGGATTGCACTGTGGTCAATTCACTTGGAGATGCTGATGTAGACATAGTAAGGGCCGCAGTGGGATCATCTCTTCTTCACACCACGACGCTGATTGGAGAAGATACTGATCTCCTCGTCTTACTTCTTTACTATGCACAGAGAGATAGCAAGGGCCTTTATTTCAGATCAGACAAGTCGAAAGCTGATGGCAGTTTTAAAGTGTACGCCATAAACCATTTGAAAGAAGTACTCGGACAGGATGTGTGTTCTCAGTTGCTGTTCATCCATGCTGTGACTAGCTGTGACACAACTTCCCGGATCTTCGGAGTTGGCAAAAAGACAGCATTCCAAAAACTTGTAAAAGGGGATCCTGTCCTTCAGGCTTGTGCCAATGCATTCACTGTACCAAACCAGACAACAGATGTGATCGATGACCTTGGGTGCCAAGCAATGGCTGTCTTTTTTGGTGGAAAGTGCACAGATTCGCTTGCAAAAATGAGATATAACATTTTCAGCAAGAAGGTTGTCTCAGCTTCATCAACGGTAACGCCTGAACGTCTACCACCAACTGAATCTGCTACCAAATTCCACTGTCGTAGAGCATACTACCAGGTCATGGTCTGGATGGGAACAGATGATGGTATAGATGCTCTAGACTGGGGCTGGAACCTGCAGGACAATAGATTTGTCCCACTCATGTCAACAATGAATGCTGCTCCAGACAGTCTCTTGAAGGTCATTCATTGTAACTGTACCACTGCCTGCAAGACACTTCGCTGCTCATGCAGAAAATATGGACTACCTTGTACTACTGTCTGTGGACCATGTCAACTTCATGAATGTGACAATCCACATAACAAGTTTCTCCCAGAGGATTCCTGAAGATGATGATGAGTAGGCCTAAAGACCACAATAAGTGGGTCATTTATTTTGTGTTCAACACCAAAGCCAGCTTTCTAGGTTGAATATAATAACCAATTTTAATTTTAGCCAAAATAAGCTACAGGCAGCCATTTTGATGATGCAAATGATGCATTCCTAGCAGATATATTTAGCTAGATATTTTGCTCGTTATTAATGTATAGAGGTGCCAGAATCAGTTTATAAATCCTTTAGAAATGTTTTCCCATTTGAGATACAGGCATTCTAAGCTCCCAGTCGTCATTTTGGACACCATTTTGAAAATTAAGCCTCTTCGGAAGGTGTATTTCCCTAAAACTTTAGTATGTTCCTAAGTATGTCTAGGGGTACTTGGGGTACCAGAATCAAATGACAAAATAATTTATATAATTTTTATATTGACATATATATAGCCATTTTAAGCTTGGCCAGCCGCAATTTTGGACGCCATCTTGAAAATGAAGCCTTTCTGGAAGGTGTATTTTCCTAGATTTTTAGTATGTTAGTGAGCATGCCCAGAGGTACCAGAATCAGTTGAGAAATCCTTTGCACCATTTTCTTAATTTGAGATATAGCCATTTTAATCGCCCCGGCGCCATCTGGGACGCCATCTTGGAAATGACGGCTTTCGGAGGGGTCGATTTTGGTCGACTTTTAGTATGTTATTTAGCACGCCCAATACTACCAGAATCCATTGAAAAACCTTTTGTATCAATTTTTTTGGGGTTAAACCATATATTGACTTGCCTACTAGTTATGCCGCTGGCCAGTATGACTTACTAGTAAGTTACTACCAAGTGTCTTTATACCTACATCACTGTATAAAACTATAAACACTACACATTAGATAAGCACTATTGCTCAGTAGTACTCATTTATATATGCAGTTCGATGGATCGCCTGTACATTGTGTATTGCTATTGCACTTTACTGTTACATTTGCACTTTGGTTGGATGCCAAACAGTTTTTCGTTGTACTTGTGTTGTATAATGACAAATGACTACATTTGAATCTAATTAATATACTGCCATTTCCACTATTATAAATACTATTTATATTGTCCTTTTTTCCTGTCTGTACCTCCCCTCCCCATGCTACTGTGACACCTGCATTTCCACAAGGGGATTAATAAAGGAACACCTGACCTGATTTGAGAATTCCAATGAAATGTAATGCATCGTAGAAGCGCCACCGCGTTTGAAGAGACGAAATGACCCTTTAGAGTTCCCGTACTTGTGCTACGTAGTCGGTCAGCGTGTATATTATTTCCCTTAACGGAGTTGCACTTCCGCGTTCGGTTTGCGCGATCTGATTGGCCACTGACTCTTACGCGCTGTTTGGGCGTATATTCAGTGGCCAATCAGAGCGCGCAAACCGAACGCGGAAGTGCAACTCCGTTAGGGAAAATATACACGCAGTCGGTCAACGCAGCAGCAGCCAGTGGGAGAGAGGATGCTAGCTGTTGTTAGCCGGCTAGCCTTCCTGTGAGAGTAGCCATGGCAGGTGTGCAGCCGCAGCAGGTAAGATATGGATTTGGACGTCGGCTAAGTTACTGCATCTGAACGTTTTGAGCTGAAATATGAACGCTATATACACACCAGTTAGCTTCTAGCTATGGTGTCTCAAACTGTGATTGTCAATATCTCGCCACCAAGCAGGACGTGGCACCCGGCACAGAATTACCAGTAGCATTTATTATTGTGACAACACAGAGGAAGCCTTATTATCACAAGGCAACTCACATTTCCTTCAGATCAATAAAATATATGTTACGATTACAAGGTTAACGTAGCAGCCAACTGTCTACTCAAATGCCTGTCTCTCGAATCCCCCCCCTCTCTCTCCTCCCCCTGTCTATCCATACTTCCCCTCTGCCCCCCTCTCTCTCTCTCTCTCTCTCTCTCTCTCTCTCTCTCTCTCTCTCTCTCTCTCTCTCTCTCTCTATCTCTCCTCACCCTATGTCTGTCTGCCCCCCTCGGTTTCCCCCTCTTTCTCTCTCACTTAGGATAATCTGTTGAAAATGACACACAGGGAAAATTGGAAGTAAGTTACACTTTCCAATGTCTTGCTCTACATGCACAGCTATTGTCTTCAAAATAAACGATATACCTTCACACTCTATCAATATTGTGCCTCCCTCCTCTCTCCAGGGTGCAACACGAGCGTCTTCATCTGAAGCACAAGGACCACGAGGCCATGCATGCTGAGATGGTCCTGATCCTCATTGCCACCCTGGTGGTGGCTCAGATCGTCCTGGTCCAGTGGAAGCAGAGACACACCAGGTCATACAATGTGAGTGGGGGCAGAGGAAACTACAGAGCCGGAATGGGGAGAAATCAAATATTATACAGCTCAGATAGGACCGTCACTGTAACCATCATCACGACCGCTCTACTTCCTGAACCACTGTCGCCCGTTAATACAACACATCCAATCAGAAAAGAAACACAAAAAAGGAATTAAGACTCATATAACAAGTTAATGAATACATCTAGGTTTTGAATAACAATAGATGATTGTTTTCTGTTACTTTGGGAACAGCTATTCCATCAGCCATAAATATGAACCTAGACTGTTGAATTTGTGTTTGTGTGTCTTGTCTGCCTGCCTGTGTGTATCTGTGTCTCTGTCTGTCTGTCTGACTGACTGACTGACTGACTGTCTGTCTCTCTAGTTGGTGACCCGTCTGTCTGTCTAGTTCGTGACCCTGTCTGTCTGTCTAGTTAGTGACCCTGTCTGTCTAGTTGGTGACCCTGTCTGTCTGTCTGTCTGTCTGTCTGTCTGTGTGTCTCTCTAGTTAGTGACCCTGTCTGTCTAGTTAGTGACCCTGTCTGTCTAGTTGGTGACCCTGTTTGTCTGTCTGTGTGTCTCTCTAGTTAGTGACCCTGTCTCTCTAGTTAGTGACCCTGTTTGTCTGTGTGTCTCTCTAGTTAGTGACCCTGTCTCTCTAGTTAGTGACCCTGTCTGTCTCTCTAGTTAGTGACCCTGTCTGTCTCTCTAGTTAGTGACCCTGTCTGTCTCTACTTGGTGACCCTGCTGTCTGTCTCTCTGGTTGGTGACCCTGTCTGTCTGTCTAGTTAGTGACCCTGTCTGTCTGTCTCTCTGGTTAGCGACCCTGTCTGTCTGTGTGTCTCTCTAGTTAGTGACCCTGCTGTCTGTCTGTCTCTCTAGTTAGTGACCCTGTCTGTCTAGTTATTGACTCTGTCTGTCTCTCTAGTTAGTGGCCCTGTCTCTCTAGTTAGTGACCCTGTCTGTCTGTATGTCTCTCTAGTTAGTGATCCTGTCTCTCTAGTTAGTGACTCTGTCTGTATGTCTCTCTAGTTAGTGACCCTGTCTCTCTAGTTAGTGACCCTGTCTGTCTGTATGTCTCTCTAGTTAGTGACCCTGTCTCTCTAGTTAGTGACCCTGTCTGTCTCTGTCGTCTCTCTCTCTCTAGTTGGTGACCCTGTCTGTCTGTCTAACTTTAGTGACCCTGTCTGTCTCTAGTTAGTGACCCTGTCTGTCTGTCTAGTTAGTGACCCTGTCTGTCTGTCTAGTTAGTGACCCTGTCTGTCTAGTTGGTGACCCTGTCTGTCTGTCTAGTTGGTGACCCTGTCTGTCTGTCTGTCTAAGATAAGATAAGATAAGATATTCCTTTATTGATCCCCTTGGGGAAATTCAGGCATCATAGCAGCAAGGGGGGGGGGGGGGTACAGGTAGTAAAAAAAAAAACACAGGCAGTGTAAACAATTAGGTCAATTTGGTCAATATAATTTACTATCTAACTAGCTGAAGAAAATATTCACATTATTCACAGTGTCACATAAGGTGCAGTATGCATAAGGTAGTGTTATAATTGACTATCTACTGAGTATACATTATTCACAGTATCACAGTATCCACTGAAATATACATTATTCACAGTATCACAGTATCACAGTATCCACATAAGGTGCAGTAAGCCTAAGGTAGTGTAGGTTGTCCTCCTTGGGTTCCTATAAGTCCCAGGTCAATGTCTGGCAGCAGTCGCTGCCCCCTGTTGTGGAGCCTGGAGCAGCGTTTCCGTTAGCCGGTAATTACCGGTATTTGACCGGCAAAATATGTTAAAGTCCGAATATTTAAATCTCTCCGGTCATAATGTCCGGTGAAAATAATTCCTCTAAGCACAATTTTATTATTTGAATTGTATTAAAATAGGCTAAAATTAAATAGCCTATGCGATGAATGAAACAATCATTACATTTGTTTCATTGTTGCTTCACTCTGATAAAGCGAGGATGGTGCCGCTCAGATGTGAATCTTTTTTTTCTTTCTTTTTTTGAGCCTGTCTGGCCACCATAACGACAAACAGGTATACGAGCGAGAGAGAGAGATGGCCAAACAAGCTAAGCTTAACAAATATTTCATGAAACCAAGCACAAGCAGGTCTAATAATAATGACAACGAAGATGAGTCTTCTGAAGTCACAGAGACCGCCGATGCCATGGTGGCTCCCGCGGAAAAGAAACAGAAATGTCGAGCGTTCAGGCCCGAGTGGAAAGTTAAATTCTCCTGGCTGAGGTGCGACATTATAGTCTAGTAGTCTAGCCTCTATGATGTACGAGAGATAACATTGATTGAACGTACACAAAGTACACTTTATTGATTGAACCACAAAGAGCATCCCCAGTCTGCTGCTACCGTTGCGAGCCTCGCAGACGTCCACCTGTTCCAATGGGGATCTATCAAAGTCGAACCAACCAGACGACCCCGCTGTTCTCGCAGGTACAAAGCGGATAGGTACAACGAGAGACGGGGTGAGTGAGTGTTGACATTTTTTAATCATATGCAACTGTTGGTTGACTGCCGTGTCACATAGTAATGCATATTATTGATTATAACTAAATGTAGGCTATAATGAAATCAACAAATGCGTTACGAGCATGTGGCTCGTCCTCTCTGCATGTGGCGACGAGCTAGCAAACGAGGCAATGTGATGATCAACTACAGTTTGCTGTGTGTGAAGTTGAACATTATGATATGTGTGACGTGTCTGATACAATGAGGTGAAGCGATGTCGACTCGAGATTCATTTGGGGGTGCGTGTGACAGCTGCTGCAGCGCGAGCCTGCGGGGCGGGAGCTTGATGCTGGATTAGCGTATCGCACTAACTTGGGAGGCGAGAGATAGTAATTTGATTCTGCAAATCAATTTCTCATTCTTCGCTTGATGTAATTAATACAAATGTCCAATATAACGGAATTCGTTAGCTCATAAAAATGTGATTAACAGACTGCTGTTTAAAACTCTGACCGGAATTTCTCGAATATGTCCGGGGATAGAAATCTTGCAGGACACCCAGACCTGCACGAATATGTTCTAACGGAAACGCTGGCCTGGAGGCTGCTAGTCGCTGCCCACTGTTGTGGAGCCTGATGGCCGCTGGTATGAAGGACTGTCCGAGGCGGTTAGTTGAGTGTCGGGGGGGAATGAGTCTGTGGCTGAACAAGCTTCTCATCTTGACTAGCTCGTCGGAGAGGGGGTGGTAGGGGTTCTCCATGATGGCAGCCAGCTTCCTTATCATCCCCCTCTCTGCCATCACCTCAAGTCTAGGTAGCTCGACTCCCACCACGGAGCTAGCCTTCCTCACCAGCTTGTTGAGCTTGTTGGTGTCCCTTGAGTTGATGTAGCCTCCCCAGCATGCCACAGCATAGAAGAGGATGCTGGCCACTACAGACTGGTAAAAAGACTGCAGCAGTCTGTTGCACACATTGAAGGACCTGAGTCTCCTCAGGAAGAACAGCCTGCTCTGTCCCTTCCTGTAGAGGGCCTCTGTGTTATCCGACCAGTCCAGTTTATTGTTCAGGTGTACCCCAAGGAACTTATATGAGTCCACCATCTCCACATCCACCCCTCGGATGGAGATGGGAATCGGGGGGGGCCTCTTCATGCCCCTCCGGAAGTCCACCACCAGCTCCTTGGTCTTACTGGTGTTGAGTTGGAGGTGGTTGCTGTCGCTCCACCCCACGAAGCTCTCTACCAAGGCTCTGTACTCCTCCTCATCATCGTCGGTGATGTAGCTTACGATGGAGGAGTCGTCTGAGAACTTCTGCAGGTGGCACCCGCTTGAGTTGTGGCAGAAGTCTGAGGTGTAGAGGGTGAAGAGGAAGGGTGACAGCACAGTTCCTTGGGGGGCGCCGGTGTTGCTCACCAGTACGTCAGACTGACTGTCCTTTAGTCTGACGTACTGCGGCCTCTCAGTGAGGTAGTCCTTGATCCAGGCCGCGTCTATATTAATCCCAGCCGAAGAGTGCAAGAGCGCTTCCGCATTCTTCGCCGCGCATGCGCATGAGGTCCCTGCTTAGTTCAGACGCCCCATTCAACACGGTTAATCACAGATATAATATAATAATTATATATATACGCGATGGACGCAGCAGGCGATGTTTGCCTCTTCTTGCTGTCATTACATCCATGTATGTGATTGATTGATTGATTGAAAAGTGTATTAACAGATTGCAGTATGGGTACAGTACAGTACAGCTCAATGTGCATCTTCTGTGTTTGTTTCCTTATTTGATCAATCGCAGAGAGTGCTGGGCACTCAGTTACCGGGGCGCGCGCGGTCTCCTCACCCGGGGAAATAACACAAACAATTATGCTGAAGCAGCTACGAGGACCACATAACCAAGCAGCGATGCGGTTATGTGGTCCGCGTATATATATTATTATTATATTATATCTGTGATGATTAACCGTGTTGAATGGGGCATCTGAACTAAGCAGGGACCTCATGCGCATGCGCGGCGAAGAATGCGGAAAGCGCTCTTGCACTCTTCGGGCTGGGATTAATATAGACGCATCCAGGCCACCAAGCCGTGCTCCAGCGGCATCGCGGAGAGCTTCTCCGCTAGCAGTGACGGCTGGATGGTGTTGAAGGCGCTGGAGAAATCAAAGAACATAATCCTCACTGAGCTGCGCGGCTTCTCCAGGTGCGTGTCTAGTTGGTGACCCTGTCTGTCTGTCTGTCTGTCTAGTTGGTGACCCTGTCTGTCTGTCTAGTTAGTGACCCTGTATGTCTGTGTGTCTGTCTATAGTAGTTAGTGACCTTGTATGTCTAGTTAGTGACCCTGTCTGTCTAGTTGGTGGCCCTGTCTGTCTAGTTGGTGACCCTGTATGTCTGTCTAGTTGGTGACCCTGTCTGTCTGTGTGTCTCTCTAGTTAGTGACCCTGTCTCTCTAGTTAGTGACCCTGTGTGTCTCTCTAGTTAGTGACCCTGTCTCTCTAGTTAGTGACCCTGTCTGTCTCTCTAGTTAGTGACCCTGTCTGTCTCTCTAGTTAGTGACCCTGTCTGTCTAGTTAGTTAGTGACCCTGTCTGTCTAGTTAGTGACCCTGTCTGTCTAGTTGGTGACCCTGTCTGTCTGTGTGTCTGTCTAGTTGGTGACCCTGTCTGTCTGTCTAGTTGGTGACCCTGTCTGTCTGTCTAGTTGGTGACCCTGTCTGTCTGTCTAGTTAGTGACCCTGTCTGTCTGTCTAGTTGGTGACCCTGTCTGTCTGTCTAGTTGGTGACCCTGTCTGTCTGTCTAGTTAGTGACCCTGTCTGTCTGTCTAGTTGGTGACCCTGCTCCAGATGTGGGTGGTGCCTCTGTACTTCACCATCAAGCTGTACTGGTGGAGGTTTCTGTCCATGTGGGGCATGTTCTCCGTCATCACCAGCTACGTCATCTTCAGAGCCACACGCAAACCCCTGTACTGCAGAACACCACGGTACGTGTGTGTGTGTGTTCATTCCAGAATGCTGTGTTTTTTAGAAACATAGTTGTTTGTGTGTTTGACATGGTGTGTGTATACGCGGTTCCAACTGATCTATATGCTAAGTGTGTGTGTTTAGGGATGTCAATTGTCCCCAAGAATACCATTTATATGAATAGGCTGGAATGAGGGAAATTGTATCTACAAGCTGAGCTATGCTGTGTGTTCTAGGATGGTGTATAAATGGTTCTTATTGATCTACAAGCTGAGCTATGCGGTGTGTTCCAGGATGGTGTATAAATGGTTCTTATTTATCTACAAGCTGAACTATGCTGTGTGTTCCAGGATGGTGTATAAATGGTTCTTATTGATCTATAAGCTGAACTATGCTGTGTGTTCTAGGATGGTGTATAAATGGTTCTTATTATTTTATTAGTGTCAGTAGACTACTCTTAGTACATTTTCATTTAATTATTTTTTAAAGCATCTTCATGGTTTAATAATGCAAACATGTTGCAGGGACTTATTATAATCATCATATTGGCGTGACTGTATGCATCAAAGGGTTAAATCAAGCATTTTTAAGTGCTTCAGAGGAAATGTCAAAATATCGCAATATATATCGTGATATGGCCAAAAAATTTCACGCTATCATTTAGAGGCCATATCGCCCAGCCCTAGGATGGTGTATAAATGGTTCTTATTGATCTACAAGCTGAGCTATGCTGTGTTTTAGGATGGTGTATAAATGGTTCTTATTGATCTACAAGCTGAGCTATGCTGTGTGTTCTAGGATGGTGTATAAATGGTTCTTATTGATATACAAGCTGAGCTATGCTGTGTGTTCTAGGATGGTGTATAAATGGTTCTTATTGATCTACAAGCTGAGCTATGCTGTGTGTTTTAGGATGGTGTATAAATGGTTCTTATTGATCTACAAGCTGAGCTATGCTGTGTGTTTTAGTATGGTGTATAAATGGTTCTTATTGATCTACAAGCTGAACTATGCTGTGTTTTAGGATGGTGTATAAATGGTTCTTATTGATCTACAAGCTGAGCTATGCTGTGTGTTTTAGGATGGTGTATAAATGGTTCTTATTGATCTACAAGCTGAGCTATGCTGTGTTTTAGGATGGTGTATAAATGGTTCTTATTGATCTACAAGCTGAGCTATGCTGTGTTTTAGGATGGTGTATAAATGGTTCTTATTGATCTACAAGCTGAACTATGCTGTGTGTTCTAGGATGGTGTATAAATGGTTCTTATTGATCTACAAGCTGAGCTATGCTGTGTTTTAGGATGGTGTATAAATGGTTCTTATTGATCTACAAGCTGAACTATGCTGTGTGTTCTAGGATGGTGTATAAATGGTTCTTATTGATCTACAAGCTGAGCTATGCCGTGGGGGTCCTGGGCTACCTGGCCATCATGTTCACCATGTTCGGTTTCAATGTCTTTTTCAGGTAAAATGTATTTTAATTTATTTGCACTTACACTTTTAAATGTCCCACCTTTTAAAATACTGTAGAAAGACCTGTACCGGTACTGCGCAAAACTTAGTGTGAAGAGTGTTAAATGTAATCTCTCTCTCTGTCTCTCTCTCACCCACCCTCTCTCTCTCACTCTTATCCCTCACCTTTCTCCCTCTCACTCTTTCACACCTCTATTAACTTTCGTTCTTTCTTTCTCTCTCTCACACACCTCACATATATCTCTCTTATCTTTATATCACCCCCCTCTCTCTCACACACCCCTCACCTTTCTCTATCTCTCAACTTTCTCTATCTCTCACACCTTTCTAATTCTCTCTCACCTCTATCTATCTCTCGTCTTTCCCTCTCGCTCACTGTCTCACACCTCTCTCACTCTCACTGTTATCACTCTCTCTCTCTCTCTCTCTCTCTCTCTCTCTCTCTCTCTCTCTCTCTCTCACTAGGATCAAGGCAGAGGACTCTATGGACGTTGGAGTGATAATGTTGTTCTATGGGTTGTACTATGGGGTGATGGGGAGAGACTTTGCAGAGATCTGCTCAGACTACATGGCCTCTACCATTGGGGTAAAAACCTGTTTTAGTTCAAGCCTTAAAGGTACAATCTGTAATGTTGTCAAACGGCGACCTTGAGGCAAAGGGTTAGGGTTAGGCGTGTAGTCATTATAGTTAAGGTTAGGGTATAGGTTAGGGTTAGGCGTGTAGGCATTATAGTTAAGGTTAGGGTATAGGTTAGGTTAGGCGTGTAGTCATTATAGTTAAGGTTAGGGTATAGGTTAGGTTAGGCGTGTAGTCATTATAGGTAGGGGGTTAGAGTTAGACATGTGGTCATTATGGTTAGGCCGGGGGTTAGAGTTATGCATGTATTCATTATAGGTAGGGGGTTAGGGTTATGCATGTATTCATTATAGGTAGGGGGTTAGAGTTAGACATGTGGTCATTATGGTTGAGGTTAAGCATGTAGTCATTATGGTCAGGGTTAGGCATGTAGTCATTGTGGTTGAGGTTAGGGTAGGGGGTTAAGGTTAGACATGTAGTCATTATGGTCAGGGTTAGGCATGTAGTCATTGTGGTTGAGGTTAGGGTAGGGGGTTAAGGTTAGACATGTAGTCATTATGGTTAAGGTTTGGGAATCATTATGGTTGAGGTTAGGAGATGAATGTAACATGTGTCTGTTTGTTTGCAGTACTATAACGTGGGAGGCATGCCCAATAGGAGTCTGACTGATGACATCTGTGCAGTGTGTGGACAGAGGATCCTAGTGGATGTGGAGGAGGAAGGGATTCTAGAAGACACATATCAGCTATCCTGCAACCACATGTATCCTACTGCAGAAGACGACTACCAACTCTCTACTGCAGCACCTACACCTACCAACTAGGGTTGGGTGCCGGCACTTTTTACCCTATTCAATTTGTTGATAATAATGTATGGTGGTGGGTGTAATTTGGTAGAAAATAGTCCCTACATGAAACTGCTCACAACAAGGTCTGTAGACTATCTTGAGTAAAGGTCATGATTTCTGGAAAGAGCTGCTTTTGAGTTTTTCAAATGTATTTTCTTGCTGTTTTGAGCAACGCCTCAATACCACCGCCTGGTGGATGGTCGGGCGAGTTACACTCTCAAAACCGGATGGTGTGATCGATGTGTCGAGGAAATTCCTCCGGAAGTCACATCTTGTTACGTGCATCCAGACAAACACTATAGTGCATATGGATCGCTGCCATAACGCAATAATCGATATGATTTCGGTGTTTATTGCGCCATACAAACCGGAAATGGATGTAGGAGATCGGCGTCAAATAATTGGGATCTTTCTCATCCAGTCTCATCGGCGCACGGTAAGAGGACAGTAATGTTATTTTCAGCCCGATTGTTTATTCATTTCACTGCAAACCATCTGATCAACGTATCAAGCCATAGTAAATAAAGCTGTTACTGACGATCAAGGAATTATAAACGACCCCCCCCCCCTTTCCTTCACGCATGATGAAGCATAATGTATACAGATCATATAAATTAAAAAAATTTAATATAGCGTGTATGGGAAAGAAACGCCAATCGATAATCTATATATGCTTCAAGGCCTATAACTACTGTTTTTGGAATTACAGCAGAAAAGATTAAAAACATACTTATATTCTCGACGCTAGTAACACAACAATGTATGAATGAAAAAATATAACGTTCCCACATCCTGACCGATAGATAATCGATGTTGAATGGGCCATAGTAATGTCAATATATCAATACAATTTAAAAAGTTATAGCCCTGCAAAGAAGGTAAACATCTCCATAGGCTTTCAACGGTGGCAGACTGGGTACTTTGATGGGTACAATGGCTGGCAATCAATGTGTTAAAGGGGAACTATTTTACTATTTCTTTCACTATTTGGGCACTTTTACACAATTCCTGTGAGTCTATGGAACACCTCTGTAATATATATATTTTTTTTATTCATTGTTTTGTATTTCTAATCAAGTCCTCAAAAACAGCATTTTTCTACCTCAAGATCTCGAGCTGTTTTGAGCCTGGGCTCCTAAACCACTGCGCAGCGGCGTCGTCGCCTGAACATTAACATTGCAGCGGTGTCTTTCTGACATCACATATCGCGCACATTTTCAAATGACTCAGTTCAGTGAGGGTGAATATTGTGAGAGGAGAATTGGAAGAATGCGCCAATATGAGAATTTTGAGACATAGATCATATTAATATAAGTTCACATAGCTAGGAAACAATGCTAAACACTCAAAAAGGCCATTTATAAGATAGTTCCCCTTTAAGAACAATTGCAAACCTTTTTGAAGCACTGAAAATGAACAATTCCCCCAAAATATAGTTTTTTTCCACACCACGTAAAACACTCATCCTTATAACGAAAAACCTGATAAGAGCAGTTTCCATGAATTACCACAATTTCACCTCAAAAGCAGTCTCGTTGAAAGTTGTCATCTGGCACTGAGCATCAACGTGGGGTTAACAAGCCTGTGTTTCTGCCAGTGTCTCCGTCTCCCTCGGGAGGTGGATCCAGGTCATCGTGCCACATGGGGAACCAGCGTAATAGCCTGCTGTGCTAATAATGACGGAACAATTAATTTCTTAAAGTCCTGCCATCACTAAGTAGGCTCATTATCTTCAGACTAATTTCAACAGTTGATGTTATTCCTTTTTTTTTTTTTTTTTTTTTAAAGAACAGTCCAGTAATATATATATATATATATATATATATATATATGTATATATATATATATATATATATATATATATATATATGTCATAGTCATACTTAAGGTGCTCCACACCCAAAGTGGGGAAGCTGCTTTCATGCACTATGCACCTAAACTGCAACACTCTGCCCTTGGCTATCAAACTGTTGTTTGCTGATGGCAGCTTTCATAGCATTAGCATCAGGAGTTATATAGGCTGCGAGCACAATGGTAACTGTAAATTCCCTGGGTTGATAGAATGGTCTGCATTTAATCACGAGATATTCCACTTTAGCAGAGCAGTGACTCACAATGGTGGTGATGTTTGTGCACCAAGTTCTGTTTACATAAATGCACAAACCTCCACCTCTAGTTTTTCCGGAGCCGTCAACTGTTCTGTCCGCCCTATAGAGAGAGCAAACAA
This sequence comes from Notolepis coatsorum, assembly GCF_963971535.1. NCBI lineage: Eukaryota > Metazoa > Chordata > Actinopteri > Aulopiformes > Paralepididae > Notolepis > Notolepis coatsorum. The sequence continues at coordinate 84,905,833 of NC_140165.1, read as the reverse complement.
GCAAGCTCTCTATATTTTTAAGAAGCAGCTTAAAACATATTTACCGTAAAGCTTATAGTTAACTGTAGTGTTTTTTTTTGTTATCTTGTGTGTTTTTTTTGTTATTATTTTATTATCCTTTTTAACATTATATTCTTAATACATTCTTATACATAATGTACATTGGTCAGGACCTAATGAATAAGACTGTTGTCCGTGAACAGGAAGTTATCTTGTACAATAAGTTCTGCGGGGGAACTATCCATTGACCAATACAAGAAGTTGTTGTTATTGTATATTGTATGTTATTGTATATTGTGGTGGTGTTGGTTGTACCTTAACCTGGCCCCTCCCCTCAGATTCCATGAGTTCTGTATCCGTGGCTGGTGCATTGTGGGTAAGAAGCAGACGTGTCCGTACTGCAACGAGAAGGTCGACATGAAACGAATGATGAACAACCCGTATCCTTTCATGGGCTGAGAGCTGAGTGATGCCCAACTATTTGGTTCGTCATGATTGAGTTGGTTAGGATATTATATTTCATATATTTATATATATTATATTCAGTGGTGCGTTATTGAAATCATCAGGGGTTGCACGCACCACGTGCACGCGCGCTCCCGGCGCGTGCACGCGCTCCCGCGAACGCACATTTAATGTCCCCTCACTTGAGCACAGACTAAAGACAGTGCCTAATTGCCTCTACGAATGGAATGTAACACATGTCTTCACAACAAGTTAGGTGTGAATGTATCTGAAAAGGTATTTAACACACCTGACGACCGGCGCTATTGATATGCAAATAGCGAGTACTTATCATGGGGTGGCACGGAGTGCAACCCCGTCCCATGAAGAACGCATGCCTGATTATATTTATCATCATCATTTCCATTGTCTTACAGAGATAAAACTGGTATTATAGTTTTAAGTGATTTCTCAATGCAAACCGTGGTAAGTGATCCTTCTAAAATGGCGAATGGCGTCCATAGCTTCCTGAGACCGATGAGATAGCTACCTTATCTGTTACCGAAAGGCTATAGTAGCTTGTAGTCAGGGGTGTAAAAAGTACCCAGAAATTATACTTAAGTGAAAGTATGGGTACCGTCTCAAAATCTTACTCAAATGAAAGTTGAGTATCTGGCTAAAAACACACTTGAGTAAAAGTAAAAACGTTTCTACTTTTAAATGTACTTACTAAAAAGTAAAAGTGAAAACTTTTTTTCTCACCGTCTATTCTTCTGATAGCAGGTGTTTAATCAAAGATCCCTGCTTTCTAGTCTTGCACCAATCGGCATGGGTGGGTGGGTTAATTTTCCATTGATGGGGATTTGATTGGCTGTTTTTAAATAAATTGCGGCCGCAGGATTAATAACGTTAACGTTAGTTTGGCCAGAGAAACAAATATACTAATTAAAATGGTTGGACCTGCGAGATTTGTACTTTGTAGGTCTGCATTTTAAATGTAAGGAGTAAAAAGTGTTTTTTTTCTCTGAAATGTAATTGAGTAAAAACCTAATAATACTCGAGTAAAGTACAAATCCCCAAAAACAGTACTTAAGTATTGTAATAAAGTACAATTACTCAAGTACTTTACACCCCTGCTTGTAGTCGATTGGACCGACTGTTGTCCTTCTCTCTGTATGCGCTCCTTAACTCCTGCCATCAGCTGGGAGAAGACCCATGTTCTGTACGGACAGCTGCTGGACTGGCTCAGATATTTAGTTGCCTGGCAACCCATCATCATTGGGATCGTCCACGGAATCAACTTCTTCCTGGGCCTGGAATAGAACATTGCGTATCGGTCCCCAGAACACCAGAGAACGTCTCGAAGCCTTGGAGAGGGGCTTCAGGGAGAGGGGCTTCGGGTGGACGTTGGAACGCCCAGCGCTACCAGGAAGCTGGTTCATACTGTTTTTAAAATCTTTGTTTTAAATAACTGAAGGAGGCGACAGCATAGGCCCCTTTAGTGTCGTCATCATTTTGAAAAGAGAAAATGCTATGGTTCCTCTTTTTTCTCCACCTGTGGTGAAAATGAACGGTGTTTTCCTTTTTACAGTCGGTATATTTGGGGTGAGCGGTAGGGCGACGAATTACAGGAGGGTTACATGTTTAGCTAACTAGTCTAATTGTAAGAGCCAGATTGCTAAATGACCGGATGTTGCAATATTGTTATGCCATCACTACGAGAATGCACTGAATCTGGTGACGTCGGGGACCTGAGCTGCAATGCTAAGCTAGTTTTTGCTAGCGCTGTTCTTTTATTTATTTATTTTGACTGCTACTTAAGATTTTAAATCCCCTGCCTTAACAGAGTGAGAAATCAATGTTAGAAGACCTTTTTCAAGGTAAAGAGTCTGAACCACAAATGAGGTGTGTTTAATAACCTAATCATTTTCCCACGGTGTGGGAGTCAGAGGGAACCGCTGTCCCTTATTTGGGCAGAAACATTACGACATGCGAGAGGTCTATGCATTAGCTAGTCCCTGTTTAAATACTGCAGTAAGCTTCAGAATGGATTAGCTAGCCCCTGTTTAAATACTGCAGTAAGCTTCAGAATGGATTAGCATTAGCTAGCCCCTGTTTAAATACTGCAGTAAGCTTCAGAATGGGTTAGCTAGCCCCTGTTTAAATACTGCAGTAAGCTTCAGAATGGGTTAGCTAGCCCCTGTTTAAATACTGCAGTAAGCTTCAGAATGGATTAGCATTAGCTAGCCCCTGTTTAAATACTGCAGTAAGCTTCAGAATGGGTTAGCTAGCCCCTGTTTAAATACTGCAGTAAGCTTCAGAATGGGTTAGCTAGCCCCTGTTTAAATACTGCAGTAAGCTTCGGAATGGTTTAGCTACCCCCTGTTTAAATACTGCAGTAAGCTTCAGAATGGGTTAGTTAGCCCCTGTTTAAATACTGCAGTAAGCTTCAGAATGGGTTAGCTAGCCCCTGTTTAAATACTGCAGTAAGCTTCACAATGGGTTAGCTAGCCCCTGTTTAAATACTGCAGTAAGCTTCAGAATGGGTTAGCTAGCCCCTGTTTAAATACTGCAGTAAGCTTCAGAATGGGTTAGCTAGCCCCTGTTTAAATACTGCAATAAGCTTCAGGATGGATTAGCTAGCCCCTGTTTAAATACTGCAGTAAGCTTCAGAATGGGTTAGCTAGCCCCTGTTTAAATACTGCAGTAAGCTTCAGAATGGGTTAGCTAGCCCCTGTTTAAATACTGCAGTAAGCTTCAGAATGGGTTAGCTAGCCCCTGTTTAAATACTGCAGTAAGCTTCAGAATGGGTTAGCTAGCTCATGACAAGTGGTTGTCATTGTGCATCTCTTATGCTTCTTAACCCAAATCCTATGCGTCCTAGCGATTCCCAGTCAGCTCCAAATCCTGCCCCCATAGTTTTCATTGACTTACATGTTCTGCTGGCCTCCAATTGTGGATGGGTTATTCCTAGGCCTACAAAATAGAACATCAGTCATTCAAAATATGTATGACTAATAATAGGGACTTTTGTGGCTGTTTTCCAAGGAACGTATAAATGTTTCATACTCTAGTGCCCCTAAATCTGTTATAATGGTAAATGGCTGCTTTTTTTATATAGCGCTTTTATCTAAAGCGCTTTACAATTTGTTACTCACATTTTACCCATTCACTCACACATTCACTCACACACCGAAGGCGGAGGCAACCATGCAAGGTGCCAACCTGCTTATCGGGAGCAATTAGGGGTTAAGTGTCTTGCTCAAGGACACATCGACGCGCTGCCCGGGAGGAGCGGGAATCGAACCGGGAACCTCCGGATTGCCAGGCGACTGCTCTACCTCCCGAGCTACTGTCGCCCCTGTTAGTTAGCTATTTTTATAACAATATATATATATTTTTTAATTGTGTTTTTGGTAGATTTTTATTGGTTTTTGGACAACTCCGGCAGAGAGGAAGTATGGGAGGAGAGAGATGGGGGAAGACATTTGGCAAAGGTTGCCGGGTCCGGGAGTCGAACCCGGGACGGCCGCGTTGCACTACAGTGTGTTACATGGTGCGCCACCCTGGTACCCAGTTAGTTAGCTATTTTAACAAACATTCTGTCTAATTATTATTCAGAGATTTTCAACCGTAAAAGACTAGCGACAATAAGGTTGGCTAAGCATAACATTAGCTTCTAGCTAACAACTTGACACTGATGCTGGGGTTTGGAGCAAAACTCGACTGGGGATCATTAGGAGGCTAATCCTATAGTTGTGCTTCCATAGCATTTTGCCTATTTGTACCTTTAATTTACTCAGTAGAGTACTAGGGCCCGACACCAAACGTAACATGTTGGTAAATGTTTACTTTTGAACTGAACGGCCCCAGCAGCGTAACTCTGGGATCAGGGTAGCTTCACTCGTTGCCATGGTAACCAACGCCAAAATCAAGATTCAAATGCTTCGTTTTCTTTTTTAGTTTTTTTTTACCACTCACAACAGATGTACCTACATCAGCATAAAGAAAATGGCAACATCCGCTTTGAAAATCAGTTCTGTTCATAAGAGGACATTTAGTCACGAGAAGTTTCAGAACACCACCCCGTCACATTGAAACGTTTGTGCCGTGGATGAACGAAGCTTTGAGTCGTCACGAATAATTACCTCTGAAGCTTCGGAGCCCCAAGAATTGCGATCGGACCTAGAGGTGAATAATATACATAACAACATATACATAACGTATTTCAATAACCTGAATGTTTTTCTCCTGCCGTCACCGAAACTATATATATATATTTTTAAATCAGTGGTAGATCAATTTATTTATTTAAATAGCATATTCCACCTCCGAGATGGTCTACAACAACAAAAATCGCAACGTTAGTTTTTAGTGGCGAAACAAAGAAAGTATCATTTTGTTTCCACAACTTCCTGTAATCACTTAACCCTTTCACTACCACACTACAGAAGGTTAACCCTTTGAAAGGTTAACCTTCTATAGTGTGGTAGTGAAAGGGTTAACCCTTTGTCATGTGGCAGTGAAAGGGTTAATCTTCCGTATTGTCGCAGTGAGGGTTAACCCTTTGGTAGAGTGGTAGTGAAAGTGTTAACCCGGTTTATAATTTAAGCGAGAACGGTCGTGCCACGACTCCGGTGCTTTAGCCATACATTCACTTCCTCATAGATGACGGCTCACCCTCACCTTTTGGTTCAAAAGTCCCAAACGGAAATAAGAATCCGATTTTACGTGGTTGTAGTCGAGACTTGGGGAATTTGTATGCAAAAACCTCTATTCACTCCTATTTAAGGGGAGTAGCCATTTGAATGAAAACGTACAACATAATTTTGACAGGTATTTCTCCAACAAATCAACAACCGACAAACACCATTGTGTGCATAGATATCTATATAGAACACTAGATAGCTTACCCGCGCTGCCGGCCAATGTAGAGCGACGTCGTCGTAGGGCGGCCATCTTGCTCGAGGCAGCTCAGCTACTGATGACATTCATGTCTACTTTTTTACTTAAAGGCCGTCTAAAAAAAAAAAAAATTACAAACCGCTTGAATCATAGCCACGTTAATAATGCTTGTAATAAACCAACCCGTTTGTAAATCCGTCAATATTTCAGCGAGTTATGAGTATTTTTGTCTGTGCAGCTCACTCACCCTCACTCAAGGCTGACTCGAGCAAGATGGCGGCGGTTCAGTGACGCTGGTGACTCCGCCTTAAGCTATCTAGTGTTCTATATAGATATCTATGATTGTGTGCACACAGGGGTTGGCTACAATTTGAGTGGCGGTTTGTTCTACCAGTTGAATGTAACGTCTGGTACTTTGAGGAGAGTGGCCCGAAAATGTAAGGAGCCAAAACTGCGTTCTGTATAGAATTGTGGCCGGAGCTCCCGTTTGATTACATTACGGCAGAACATTTGACCTCCCTACCTCACGCACACATCAAGTATTATTTAAAAAAAAAATTATATCAAAAGCAGTTTGGCCGAGGCGTGTTTGTAGCAGTAAGTATTAACTGTTAATGTTGTTTTCACGCGCATGTTATTTATTTTTCTTTTGTAATATAGAATCACTGTACTTTGTACTGTATAGAGAACATAAAATGGCTTTTGTACAATACCCTTCCTGTTGGCTTGTACTCTGTCACGCTCCTAATGTCTCCGGTCAGGGGCGGACCTTCCTACAGGCGATATAGGCGGTCGCCTAGAGCGCCACCCAGAGGGGGGGCGCCAAAAAAAAAAAAAAAATTATTTTGTATTTTTTTTCTCTGTGCAGTTTTGGCGCCCCCTCTATATCGGCAACCATTATTTTTACATAAAAGAAATTCTAACATAAGGGAAAATGAGCCAAAAATCCAAAACGGTCGGTCGGTCTGAGCCTCAGCTTTAGGTGTTCACAGTCAGAACATGCTAGAGCGCTGTGCATTGATGGGTATCGGTCAAGTGTTTATAGAATTGAGCATTGAGGAAAGAAAGACTAACGTTAGAGAACTATGAAGAGGCAAAAGCCATAAAAAATAAAATTACAAAAAAAAAAAAAAATACCAGTGGTGAATCTCGCCTAGGGCGCCAAATGTGCTAGGTCCGCCCCTGTCTCCGGTCACAACCACCTACTGTATCTCTACCGCTCTGTGGTGCTCCTAATGTCTCCTGTCACAGCCACCTATCTCTACCGCTCTGTGGTGCTCCTAATGTCTCCAGTCACAGCCACCTATCTCTACCGCTCTGTGGTGCTCCTAATGTCTCCTGTCACAGCCACCTATCTCTACCGCTCTGTGGTGCTCCTAATGTCTCCAGTCACAGCCACCTATCTCTACCGCTCTGTGGTGCTCCTAATGTCTCCAGTCACAGCCACCTATCTCTACCGCTCTGTGGTGCTCCTAATGTCTCCAGTCACAGCCACCTATCTCTACCGCTCTGTGGTGCTCCTAATGTCTCCTGTCACAGCCACCTATCTCTACCGCTCTGTGGTGCTCCTAATGTCTCCTGTCACAGCCACCTATCTCTACCGCTCTGTGGTGCTCCTAATGTCTCCAGTCACAGCCACCTATCTCTACCGCTCTGTCACGCTCCTAATGTCTCCAGTCACAGCCACCTATCTCTACCGCTCTGTCACGCTCCTAATGTCTCCAGTCACAGCCACCTATCTCTACCGCTCTGTCACGCTCCTAATGTCTCCTGTCACAGCCACCTATCTCTACCGCTCTGTCACGCTCCTAATGTCTCCTGTCACAGCCACCTATCTCTACCGCTCTGTCACGCTCCTAATGTCTCCTGTCACAGCCACCTATCTATACCGCTCTGTCACGCTCCTAATGTCTCCTGTCACAACCACCTATCTCTACCGCTCTGTGGCTCCTAATGTCTCCTGTCACAGCCACCTATCTCTACCGCTCTGTGGCTCCTAATGTCTCCTGTCACAACCACCTATCTCTACCGCTCTGTGGCTCCTAATGTCTCCTGTCACAACCACCTATCTCTACCGCTCTGTGGCTCCTAATGTCTCCTGTCACAGCCACCTATCTCTACCGATTGCCGCCTGTCGGCCTGAAGGGGGATTACAACTGTTTATTTACACAAAACACATGGGAAATGACGAGCAACATTTTCTTTTTATTTACAGTCACACCTCATGTACGATACTTGATGTAATGTGGTCATGCACATGCAACATTTTACATGTTTTGTTTACATTTATTTTTAAAAAAAAGTTGTACATTTTGTATTTTTCTTCACTATGCACTTGTCACAATCTGGGGGGAAATTATACATTTGTCCTTTTAGCTAGCAATCACATAGAAGCAGCTTGTTGGCCGTCCTTATTAATCTTCTAGGAATTCTAGAACTGTTAAGTTTCAATCGTTGGTAGCCATAGTTACACCATTCATCATCAGGGTTATTTTTTATTTCAGACCCCACCCCCCAACACACACACTGTGACAAGTCCTTGGTGGAAAAACGTCTATGTTCAATTAGGGGTGTGATGATGCATGGATTAGAAAGGCAACAGTCCAACTGATGTAATGCACATGTATCGATTCAGATTGTTGATATATTATATAACAACATTGTATTTAATATTTTTGTCCAGATTCATAGAGTGGAGCTTAACGGTGTTAAGCGGAGCTTAATAATACAAGTGCACCCTCAAACCTCATGTTGGTTGTATACAGAGCTGCTTTTAAGTCTTTCAGCCAAGTCCCAAGTGTCCTTTGCTTGCTAACATTTATAATGTTAAGCAATATTTTAAAAGCCATTTAATTCTAAGGCCAATGAATTGATAAGATGTTAATTATATTTATTCTATTGTAGTCTAGTCAATGAGGAGTAGAGTCTATATTCATCAATTCTTTGCAGTAGAAAGTCTTGAGACTGACCAGTCTTAACAGCAGGTGGGTCTGAGTCGAGTCTTTAATTTTTTAGTCCCAAGGCCCTGCCTCTGGTTGTATACGTTACTTGATTGTAGGGGTGGAACCATCTCGAAATTGAATACAGTGTATGGAAATGTGAAATTGCATCAATAATTCTCCCCTTGTTCTCTACAGTTACAGCTCAGTGCCACGAATACATTTGAACCCTTAAGGAATCTGAAAAATGACTTCAAATCTAAATTTGTATTGAATCTGAAAATGTTTGTTATCATTATACCCCTACTTGATAGAAATGTGACATGATTGTTAGCTGGATCACAATACAATGTGTCATATTGATCATATTCAAATTGTATGTCGTAGCAAAATGTGTGGTATTGCCAAATATCGTATCATTGCCTTAAGAATTTATATTGTGCTACGTATCACCATGTCATGTCAAAATGTGTCATATGCCCAACATCTTGGAGGAAACTTTATATTTGGCTGTTCGAGCACAAGGGCATATATTTTTGGCGCAGAGAAAACATAGTAGGTTGCTTCATAAGTTCTGAAGCTTAGGTTTCTGGGCTTAAAGTAACACGCCAACATTTTGGGAAATTAGCTTATCGTCTTCTCCAGAGAGAGACAAGAAGATAGATACCAGTTTCCTCTCTGTGCGTTCAGTAGAAAGCTATCTGGCTGCACGTTAGCCTAGCTTAGCACAATGAATGGAAGCGGACAGTGCCGGTTAGCCTTTGTTAGTTGGACAATGCCTAGGCTAACCGGCCATGTCCACTTCCATTCATGGTAATGTTATGGGCGGCTTGGTCACATATGTGGCCAACATTTCACCTACATGGTGCACCTAGAATAATAAGAGCGTGGGTCGGTGTCGTCATAGAAATGTAAAGAAAATTTGGTTTTCTGTCAACACCAAGGAAAATATAAAAGAAAGAATAGCAGCATTCTATGCTCTGCTTGGTGCCAGTTCTACTGTAGCTTGTCTAAACATTCTAAATATAGCAGCTATCTGAAGAAATATACATCAACCAATATATCAAACGTTAGCCAGTTAACATTGCAACAAATTGCAGATGATTCTGACTTCTGAGGTGATAACTGTTTAAATGACATCACTGTCAACATTTAAACATTACCTTGGATGTCAGAATCATCTGCATTTTGTTGATTTGTTTGATATGTTGGTTGATGGTATATTTCCTGTTCAGCAGGGAGGGGAACCATTACGCACGTTACGCTCTCCCAGTGATAATCCTCGCCGTCAGGTGGAAAGAAGCAGCTTGCGACTCTACATGTATCGGAGGAGGCATGTGGTATTGTGGTAGTCTACACCCTCCCCAGACCAATACATGTGGTAGTCTACACACCCTCCCCAGATCAACAGAAACAACCAGGAAGGAATTGGCATAATGACCATTTTTAAACCATGATGTCCCATCATACAGCATCAGCAGTGGTTTTTGTTACATTTGTACTGATAGGCATACCCCCATTCTCTAAATATGAACACAATTAGTAAGAAAACGTTTGTCATCAATAGTGGGACCCTATAGTGTTATGTCAAAGAAATGCTTCTGTCAAAAAAAAGTTACAAACAATGGTTTGACTGAAATTGACAACTTAATTCCATAAGTGCTGAACTCACAGGATACATTTGTTACATCACACGCTGTAACTGTAATGACGACTGTTCCTTCTGTCAAATTGTCTCTTTCACCCATTTCTGGCGGGTCTGTAGAGACGGTAGGTAGTGGAGTAGGAAGCTGTTCCAAAACTTGTCAGCCAGTACTTGACTGTACCTCCACATTCTTCGGCCGTTCGCTTCTTCAGGCCTGTACATTGTCTGTGGTAGCGCGGGGTCCAGCCGCCCCATCAAGAGTGTGTTGGGGGTGACTGGGTCGACATCTGCTACATCACTTGAGACGTAACCGAGGGGCTTCGAGTTCAATACTCCCTCGATCTCCGTGAGGACTGTCATTAAGACTTCTTCCGCCACGGTCTGGGCCCCAAGCACGGCGTACAGGGCTGTCTTTATTGAACGTACTTCTCGTTCCCAAGTTCCACCGAAGTGAGGTGCGTTCGGGGGATTAAACTGGAAGTCAATCTGGTATGGAGCGAGGTGGGTCTTAAGTTCTGGGCCCATAGCTTGGAAGCTCTCTCTCAGCTCTCTTTCTCCGCCTTTGAAGTTTGTCCCGTGATCAGACAACAATATAGACGGTTTGCCTTTCCGCGATGTGAATCTTCGGAAGGCCATAAGGAATGAGTCTGTGCTCATGGTTGGAAGGAGTTCTATATGCATCGCTCGGGTGGTCATGCATTTGAATACAATACCCCACCGCTTCTCGGTGCCTCTTCCTTTCTTTATATACAGCGGGCCGAAACAGTCCATACCGGTGGAGTGAAAGGGCTTGTCGCCGAGTCGGAGGCGACAGGGAGGTAGGTCAGCCATCCGGGGTATACTGGGCTGCGCTCGCCACTTACGACAGTCTAGACAGGTTCGCTGGAAGCGCCGCACTGCTTCTCTCCCTTGCAGTATCCAATAACGACGTCTGATCTCCGCGAAGACTCTCTCTGCCCCGGCGTGATGCACATCCTCGTCGTATTTCTTTATGATCAGCTCTGTGACCTTGTGTCGGCTGTTTAAGACTATCGGGTACTTGACGTCATCCGGTAAGTCTGGAGCTCTCCGCAGACGACCACCCACTCTGATGAGACCATGGGCTTCGCTCTCGGGGGCTAGGTGGAGCAGTCTGCTGTCTGATGGGACGGGGCTTGGCTCCCTGTAGACAGTCTAGCTCATCGGGGAACGAGTCTCTCTGGGCTCGTTGTAGTAGAAGAAGTTCCGCTTCTTCGTAGTCAGCTGCAGTAATGTCAGTAGTGAGCTGAACCTCTGGGTGGTGCCACAGGAATGTCTTTAGCTGCGCACTCTCTAGGGTGAGGCAATCGTCTATGTCGGGGTCTGTGGAGACGAGTGTGTTCAATCCACAGAACATAGATTTCTTGTTTTCGGCCTCCTCTTTACTCGCTTCCCGTGGGGTGGGTGTAGGCCACTCTTCTTCCGGGAGCTTGAGGAACTCTGGCCCGTCACTGTATAGGTTGTGACGGGTGAGGTCATCCAGGGACATTCCCCGGGTGATGACATCAGCTGGGTTGTGTTTTGTGTCCACATACCTCCAGCTTGCTACTTCTGTTAAATCTTGAATCTCTGTGACTCTGACTCCCACGAAGACCTTGTATCTGCACGAATCAGACCGGATCCATGTGAGTACTGTCGTGGAGTCTGACCACAAGATTGTTCTTTGCACCGGAATGGTGAGTTCACGTTGGATTAACGTGGCGAGTTGCGCTCCTGCTAGGGCTGCGCAGAGCTCTAGACGCGGGGTAGATTGTTGCTTTCGTGGGGCTATTCTTGAGCGGGCCAGGATGAAAGCAGTATGTATTTCTCCTCCCTCCTCTCGGGCACGCAAGTAGGCCACCGAGCCGTAGGCTACTTCGGAGGCGTCGCTGAAGACGTGCAGGTCCATCTGGCACGTCTCCGGCCTCACTGTGGGTGGGAAGTAGCTGCGGCGTATGTTTACACCTGGGAGTGAGCTGAGTTCCGTCTCCCACTCTCTCCATGTGGATGCAATGTGTTCGGGTATGGGGTCGTCCCAGCCCTGGTCCTTGTCCCATAACGCTCTTACAATCATCTTTGCCCTGGTGGTGTAAGGTAGAATACATCCCAACGGGTCATATTGTCTGGCGAGTGTTCTGTATACACTCCGTCTGGTGGTCGGTAGTGCAGTCGACCTTCCCTGCTCCTTGGTCAGGGGTGTGTTTTTATAATGGAGCGAGTCTGTTTTGAAGCGCCAGACTAGTCCTAATGTCATTTCTTGGGCTTCTCCTGGGATGGTCGCCATCCAGGTCTCGCTGCTTGCTGCCTTGTCCTCGGGGGAGAGGCTGCGCAATACTTGCGGGTCGCTGCTGGCCCACTGCCTGAGATCAAAGCCGCCTTTGATCAGGGAGGCGCGGAGCTTGAGTAGAAGGGCCTCGGCTTCTTCTGGCGTCGAGACGCTTTGCAGACAGTTGTCCACGTAGAAACTATTTCCTACACTTTGTCGGACCTCTTCATCCTCCTCTGGGTCCTCTGCGACGTGTTTTTGCAGTGCAAACGTAGCACAGCATGGGCTGCATGTGGTTCCGAAAGGGAGGACTTCCCATTGATAGATGGCTGGTTGCTCATCCCCGATCCTCTCTCTCCATAGGAACCGCAGCAGGGGCTTGTCCTCCTCCACTAGTCTCACCTGCAGGAACATCCCTTTGATGTCGCCGCTGATGGCCACCTTGTCCTGGCGGAAACGTAGTAACACGCCTAGTAGGGAGGGGCCGAGTGTTGGGCCGGGCAAGAGCTCTTTATTCAGATTTTGTGATCCGATCTGGTAGCTGCAGTTGAACACAATACGATCCTTGCCGTTGTGGTGGACTTTGTGGTGCGGCACGTACCATGATTCGGTCGTCTGATCGGCCTCTTTAATGTCAATTTTCTTTATGTGTCCCGCTGTGATTAGCTTGTTAATCTCAGCGCGGTACACAGTCTCTTGAGCGGGGTCTCTGGCTAGGCGCCGCTCTGTGTTCAATAGATACCGCTCCGTCGCTTCTTTTGGGGCGTGGAAGGTAGGCATACCCTCTCGCCTCAAGAGTGGAGTTGCGTATCTCATCACTCCGTTGACTTTGACTCTCTTTGTCCCTTGCTCGAGGAGTGCTATGGTGTAAATGTCTTCCTTGGAACGAATGTCTTTCTTTTCGTTCTTAAAGGGCATTGTCTCTAGTGTCCATAGCCTCTCGACATGCTGTAGGAGGGTAATGTCTTCTTCTGTCACTCTGGAGTGGAGGCAGCTAGTGGCTGCTGTTCGGTTAAGAGACTTAGCGAGGGGGCCTTGTAATGTCCATCCTAGGCGGGTCTCGACTGCTGCAGGACAGCCTCTGGGCCCTGTGTGGACCCGGTCTATCGGGACTATGAGGTCTGCATGGTCGGAGCCTATCAGCAGGGTCGGGGTGGCACCGTCTATGAGCGGGATAGGTAGTTGACGCAGGTGCACATATTTATCCATCAGCTTGGCGATGGGGTAGGTGTACTGCGACAGGCCTATTTCTTGGCTGGTGAAAGCATTAGTAATCCTATACCGTCTCTCTGGCTGCCCGCTTGCTGCGATAGTGAAGGAGACATTCTCGCCCTTTATCGTCTTTAGATCTCTTCTTATTGTCCGAATCGTCATCTGGTTTTCGCTCCCCCGCAGCCTCAGCTGGGCCGCAGCGGATGCGAGGAGAAGGGTCTTCTCTGACCCGTCGTCAAGGACGGCGTAAGTGTCCATGACCTTGTCTTGGTAACTCAGTGTTACGCGGACCACCTTTAAGAGCACTCGGGCGCCCCCGCTGCTGGCGGGGTCAATGTACATAACACTTGCCTTTGTGCTGCTTGAGGGTGCAGGCTTTCTTCTGTTACTGTCGTGTAGGACATCTAGGTGGGCTCCGTCACACCGACTACACCTCTTCTTTAAGCGGCACTCGGCTGCCATGTGACTGCGCGCACATCGGTAACAGCGTCGGTTGGACTTTATCCATTGACCCACTTCATCGGCGGTCATCTTCTTGAATGTGTCACATTGTGACAACCAGTGTTCTTTCTCGCAGTACGGGCACACCATCTTCCACTTCTCTTTCATCGAGGGGGTACTGTGGTTCTTGCTGCTCGGTACTGGTTCTGATTGGTGCATGACGGTCACCAATCTTCGGCCATCGTTTGCTCTCCTAGGTCCCTCTCTGGAGCTTGGGGTGCTCCGCATGAACGTATCCAACCATAGGCTGTTGACTTCTCTCGCTAGGAAGTCGGCTAGGTCTAGGAGGGATGGCTCGGGACCGTTAGGATCACGGTGGTCTCTTTGCCGCCTGAAGCGCTCTTGTCGGGCGGGCGGAAGCTTCTCTAAAATCCTCTCGACATTAGAGTTTGCGTACAGTTCGTGCATACCCTTTTCTCTTTGCGCCCCCAGCATCCCTACCAGGGATTGTACCTTGATAGACAGGTCATCTAGTGAGCGATTGTCTGTGGCTGGGGGTAGGCGATCAATATGCCTTATCTCTTGTATTACGTAATCCCATATACGTCCATATCTTTGGTCGAGTGCTGCTAGAGCCGCTGTGTATGGGGTAGTAGAGGTGGCATAGGCCAGCGCTATATTGTGCGCTCGGGGCACCTTGAGGTGCTTCAGTAGGATAGCATACTTGTACGGTTCGTCAGCTACATCGGACATCATTGTCTCTAGGCACATTCGTAGCTCGGTGTACTGTGCTCTGTTCTCGTGGGTCAAGTCCGGAAACGTCGGTGTGCCAATGTATGATGCCATGGATGGCTGGCACATCGGTGAGCGTTGGAAGAGAGGCCTCCTAGGCGAGTCTCCTCTTACGCCTCTTGGTGGGCTGGTACCTGCTGGGTACCATGGCCCGCGTATCCAGGTGCTATTCCTCGGGGCTGGTCGTGCGTCAAGCTCGCCCGTGAATTGAGTCGGGGGTCTGTAGCGCAGAGCCGCGGGGGTAGAGCCTGGGCTGTACTGGACCTCCTGGTCCTGTGGAGTTCTGTGCTGCTGTCGGGCTTGACTCTCCTCCTCTCCCTCTTCTTCTTGCTCTGGCAGGTCCTCTAGATCCTGTAGTCGTCTATTTAGCCTCTCCGCGGTGTAGACCGTTTCTTCCTTGTAGCTGGTCCTCGCGTGGACCGGTCGGGGAAGGAGTTCGGAGGGGGGTATAGGCTCTCTCTGGTGGTCGGGCTCAGGGTCGTTTGATCGGGTAGGGGAGGGTGCCCTTGACCCGTGTCTTGACGAGGCCCTGGAACCCCGTGCGGAGGGAGGGGGCGTCGCCCTGGCGATCAGCTGCTCCATTATCTGCGCTTGTAATCGGTCGCGCTCGGCTTCGCGCTTGGTGAGAGCGATGTCGCGCTCTGCTTCTCTTTGGGCACCGGCAGCGGCGCGCTGGGCTTCGGCGGCGGCGCGCTCTGCTTCGGCGGCGGCGCGCTCTGCTTCGGCCCGGTCTCTTACCATATTCTCTTCCGTCTGAAGGCGTCTAATCTCTAGACGTATACGATCTTCGTCGCTCCGTTGCTGTGCTTGAAGGCGTTCTCTTTCCATGGAAGAATGTTCGCGCTCGCTAAGCATCTGTGCTTGGAGTCGATCGCGCTCTGTAGAGGCTGCTAGGCTGGCGAGGAATGCCTGTGCCAGCATCTTGTCCGCCCCGCTGGGGGAAGACGCTGGTTGAGGTGATCCGCTCCTGGCAGTACTCGTTGGAGATCTGTTCTCCTGTGGCGAGTCCTGGAGATCCATCTCCGGGGTCTCTTCTTCTTGTAGCGGGTAAAGTTCCATCCCTGGAGAGCTGTCTTTATCCTGGAGCTCTCCGGGGACTACTTCTTCGGTCTTGGCGGGGGGTAAAGTCGTGTCAGGTCCCTCCTGGTCCCTACCGTGAGCTTGGTCAGTTACATTAGAACCCACTAGGGCCTCTATTGGCGGGGTAACCTGGGCGATAGGGTCGGACATAATTTTACTATCTACTTTTTCCGCGTTTACCGTCTGTAGAAGGCTAGGTAGTATACTGGCAACGTAATCCTCTAAGTACTGAGGTGTCTGCCGTCTACGCTGCGGGCGATCTACTTTAGGAGAACCGTTTTGTGGAGTGTTCATCATAGGCCATGTCAATATTAATACCACTATATTAATATTACACTAGTTACCCTCCGGCTCGAAGGACCAATTGTAACTGAGGGGTACAATTCCCTGACTGTATTGATAAGTATGGTATCATTAAACCACTACCGCTTTATGTACTTTAATTACTGGCCATACAGTACACGATATATGAATATGATGAACACTTCCCACAATGAAATCGGTTCCAGTCAAAGGTATTAATCAAGTATTTAATGGAGCAAAATACTTTACATTATTCTTTGAATGCACTTGTAAGGCAAAGGAGTATGCGTAGGCAAATCGATAACGAATGTCCATTCTCTGGTTACGCAGGAGGTAATTATACAACCTGAATCTTAGGGAATTATATCTATGGTACACTAGTAATAGCGGGAGATACTGGAAGGGGTTCCCACTGGTTGTAAGCCAGCAGGGGGGGTAGAAGATCTGTCGGTAGTAGGACGTCTGGTCAACGATGACTAGGGAGACTTCAGGTACAGAAGCCGGTGCAGTAGCCTCTTGATCCACAGACGAATACAGCTTGGTTCTCTTGTAGACTGTAGCTCTACAGTGAAGAAAGCTAGGCGGCCTCAGGCTCTCTGAGCGCCGACTCGACTTGACTCCTCTCGGGGTAAATCCAACACGTGCAGGCGTCGGCGATTATCCGCTCCATAAATCATAGGACCAAAGCAAATATATTCCAGCCGCAAAGGGCTATGTAGTCGTCGGGTAGATTAATCCAGTGTACATGTCCATACGGCTCTCGCCTAGGTCTCCTCGGGTGAAAGCGCCATGTGGTCGGCCCAGCCTGGATAAGAACTCTAGCTAATACGAGAAAGCGTTGGAGATGCTGGTCACTGTAGAATTCTTACCGCACGATACACTATACACAAATAGACTATTAAAGACTCAATAGAAATATGTCGCACTCGACGGTATAGCGCCAAACTCTGACAATTCAGTTACTAATTCGCACGCGGTCTCGATGCTCTATTCTGAGGCCAAACAGGCCATACTTCACTGCACGTTGTATCGTGGGTGAGGCTTCAACTTATCGGTAACATACTAAGTGGACGAAGGGTACGGAGGTGAGGGGCTAAGGGGCTTCTACATTCACCTGCGCCGTATTTATACGCACAGTGAACAAAACTAGTTCCACTCTCACTTCTGTCGCGTATCCCTGGGCAAGGCCGGGCATGTCCAGACTAGGGATGTGCATCTCCTCACTGAGGCCGATGCGATGCGCATCTCGATACGGTGCCAACGATACGATACATTAACGATACATTTGAAGGACCGGGCGATGCGATACGATTCACCCCCTGTTGAGATACGATACGATACGATACGATTCGATACGATTTGATTCAACATAATGCGATTCGGGGCGATACGATGCGATTCAACACGATGCAAAATAATGATACAATTTTATGGTATGACAGAGGATTTGGTTGTATTCCTTATATGCAGCTTATATTATTATTAAAAATTAAATAATCTACTGTAAGACAATTTATATAAAAACTCTTGGGTGCCTAAGAAGACTTTTGCATAAACTGTCTTTTCTATCCACTTTAGCTAAAAACACACACACAATGTACTACTGTGAGACAATAATAATCATACACAAAGGGATAATGGCTTATAGCAGACTTAAATGATTTTATAATATTTCAGATAATGAAATTAAATGTTTATCATCAACTATCCAATTAGTATTTATATTGTAACGTTTGGCCACGTTAAATCATTGAACAGAGAGAGAGAGAGAGCCCGTCTGAGTCGCGTAGTTGATGATGTCACACACTAGGCTAGGATCGGATGTCAACAGAACACACGGAGCCTGGATAGCCTGCTGCATGAAGCGATATAAAGAAACCAATAGCCAATAAATGTGAAGTTATCTTTGAACCTGTTGTCAAGCGTCTTCAATATACCCCCCCCCCCTCCTCACTAATGGAACTGGTGTTGCGTTAGTTAGTTAGTTAGACACTGTAGTTTAGTTTAGCGTTAGCTGAACGGCTAACTGGCGTTAGCCAGAGGAAGCCCAATTCTATTCATGTCCTCGACTTCCACTGTTTGTTGTTGTTAACTGTGACGCGGCTCTCGCCTTCTGTATTAGTAGTATAGTATCAGCTGTGTGCAGTCACAGTGCACTGCTGACAAGTGGATGAGAGGAAATTATATTAATGCATCGGTTTTGACCGACGCAAAGACGCTACAACAAGATGCATCGCGAGTTCAACCTGAGTTCTAGCCGGTGCGCACGTATTCCACCGGTGCACGCGCATCGTGAACGTGTATGCCGGCGCACCGATGCAAATCGATGAATCGTCACATCACTAGTCCAGACACATCTTGACGGTGACTTTGAACCTGGCTCCGGAGGCCGGTCCCTGGCGCCGGTGGACCGCTGTCCAATAGGAGAATGAACTATTATGGTCTGGGCTAAAGGGATATTCCGTGTATATGTACAAGGAATATACAGGGGATATCAAACGATATACAAATACTATGCAATATATATCAATAAATAAATATATATATTCGGTTTAATCTGATCCTTTGTAACACACGCCATGTTTACATTTCATTTGAACATTGTTTATTACCAAGTCAATACGATTCAATCCCACAGACTTAGAACCATATAAGTCTTGTTTTTAGATTTTGAGATGAGTGATATTCAAATATATCAATATCATTATCCAAAGATTGTAAGTTGAAGTCATGTCTACATTTGTTATTAAAGACCAGAGTTTTTCTGTGATTCTGTGCTTGATTTCTTTTGGTGGCTTTTCCAAAAGTTGAAACTCAATTAGATTCAAATGTATTGTCATTATACAGCACAAGCACAGTACAACAAAATACATATACGGTATACAGCATTATTGTACATTCTATCGGAGTCATGGGTTATATGCAGGCGTATAAATAGGTATATAGGATATGCAGATATATTCAGACAGATATTGATGTACATATGTGGTAAATATGGTTGTGAATAGGTCTATTATTGAGAGTTAAAGAATATAAATATCTTTGCATCTGGCTTAATGATAAATGTACATTTAAATGCCATGTAGATAACCTTGTAGGTAAACTGACAGAAGGTCGGCTTTTTGTACAGAAACAAAACCTATTTTCCTATTCTTAGCAGAAGGAGGGTTGTTGAAGCTATATTTCTGTTTTGGATTATGGAGATGTAGTTTATAGACATGCTGCTGCTTCCACTCTAAAGGACTCCGTATATCATTCTGCCCTTAGATTTATCATTGTGTCCTGTATGATAAGGTTGGTCCTCTCTGGCAGAGAGACAGGTATGCTTCCATCATTGTGTCCTGTATGATAAGGTTGGTCCTCTCTGGCAGAGAGACAGTTATGGTTCCATCATTGTGTCCTGTATGATAAGATTGGTCCTCTCTGGCAGAGAGACAGTTATGGTTCCATCATTGTGTCCTGTATGATAAGGTTGGTCCTCTCTGGCAGAGAGACGGTTATGGTTCCATCATTGGGTCTCATTCCCGAACGAAGTTACGACAAAATATTTCGTCTTAGCCAGATTTCGGCCCATTTAAGACATATTAGGGCTGGGAGTGGGAGTCCCCAAACTTTCCTGAGATCTTATTTGATCGTGGCTGAGAGCAGATTTAAGAGTGCTGAGGAGCACACTTAAATATGCTCTCAGCCCATGATCAAATCTCATGATTGATTGACTAATTAAAAATGTTATTATAACTTGACAGACTGTGTTCTCATAGTGATTCCTTCACGTCAACGCTACAGGCCTCCTTGGAATTAATTACTTAATCATAATTAAAATAAATATGACAATATTTGTACGATAAGAAATTACGCATTTGATGTCGGAAAAATAAATAATATGGATTCATCTGATCACAGGGCAGCTGGATTAACCATATCTGAACCAGCTATTTTGGACAAATAATTACTCAGATATTCAAACACAATTATGCAATTATTGTGAAATGATTGAAAATAATAATAATTTAATGCCTTCTGTGGAATTTGTATTTCTTATTTGTTACACATCTGTTTTAATGATTAATTATATACATTTGAACGAATGCAGGTCAACATGCAATGTATCCCATTGATTGGTATACAATGGGACAGACCTTTGTTTGATTGATTGATTGATTGAAAACTTTATTAACAGATTGCAGAATGGGTACAGTACAGTACAGCTCAATTACATAAGGGGATGCAGACCAGAGAAAGAATTTCGTCTTGTTTACATCAGGGTCCCCCATTTTCAATTCATCATAACATATATGACACACATGACACAGATAGACAGTACTGCTACATCTATACATTTATGACATACCAGATTTGCAAATACAGTACTGTTTGTGATACAAAAAGAGTCCAGAAAAGAGAGTACATTTGACGTAGAAACTGTTGGAGGAGGTTGTGTAGGAGGGGTGGGTGGGGGATAGACTTACACTGTACAAGCAAAACTGTACATTGGAATATTGACAAAACCATACTTGGTCATTTACTGTACATTGGAGGGGGTTGATATAGCTATAAACCTGCATTCCTTCGAATATATCATTAATCAATTAAACTTATATTGAAATACAC
Organism: Notolepis coatsorum; assembly: GCF_963971535.1. Taxonomy (NCBI): domain Eukaryota; kingdom Metazoa; phylum Chordata; class Actinopteri; order Aulopiformes; family Paralepididae; genus Notolepis; species Notolepis coatsorum. The sequence continues at coordinate 84,885,198 of NC_140165.1, read as the reverse complement.
TATATAGCCTATACACCAACACTGAAATGACAGTGGATAAATAAATAAGAACTAAAGCTAATCGGTGTAAATAGACTGCATTAATATTCCATAACAAGTCTTGTGTGCAGGGGTGTAGCTCCAGATTCTGGGCCCCATGAAAGAATGTATTTGTAGGCCCCCAGTGAATGCGAGCGCGCGTAAGCGGATTTTTTTTTGGCCATTTTTTTATTGATGAAAACGCATAATATGGTTTTCACCTATACATTCGGATCAGCAGTTCAGCACCTGCACTGTTGGTGGGTGAGCCTAGTAAAGGATGTCGCATTGCGTTCATCTTCAATGAATGGACCAATGTAATTAGTCTACCAAAGCCCCCCCTCTCTCTATATATATCTCACACACACACACACACACACACACACACACACACACACACACACACACACACACACACTTCAGAAAGAAACATAGTATCAATGAGAGCATCAATAATACACCTGAGTGATGTCTAGTAAAAAAAAATATATATATATTTTTTTTTGGGCCCCCCGCCCAGTGCTGGGCCCTTGGAATCATCCTAAGCTACCCCCCCCCCCAGCTATGCCCCTGCTTGTGTGCGCCTACGAATGAACAGTAGCCTATAGGCTTAATTATGGAATAATAAGCCATACTGCGTTCATTCATTACGCCCGCCGTAGGGTATATATATTATATGTCATTCATTCATTCATATACAGTACTGCGCGCGCGCACCAGGGGCGGAGCTAGGGGGTGGCTACCTGGGCTCAAGCCCCGGATGTATTCTGAAAAGCCCCGAATCTATTAAATTTTTTATTTTATTTTTTTTTATTTTTTACAATTCATCATTGTTACATGAAAATATGTTTGCACCAGATTTAGCAGAAGCTAATTTCCATCTATGGTCTATCCAGCTGCTAACTGTATTTGAGTGAGTTAAGTATTGGTGTTATGGTAGACTCAGACCTAAGCTTTAAATCACAATCAACAAGTTGACAAAAACGTAATTCTTCCACCTTAGAAACATAGCTAAAGTACGGCCATTTATAAATCAAAAGGAAGCTGAAAACCAGATCCATGCCTTTATCTCAAGCCAACTCGACTACTGTAATGCACTCCTTACCGGCCTCCCGAAAAAATACGATGATAACTATTTTATTGCAATGCACTATTGCATTATTTTATTCTATTTACTAACTATTTTATTGCACTGCACTATTTTACTTTGTATCAGTGAATCATAGACGCCTGGCCATAAGAGCATTCGGAGCATCTCTGCTCTCCCACTATTGAACTTGGGGGAGCAAAGGTATGCTCTTGCTCCACCACTTTTTGATTATATGAAAAATATGATATATCCCCCCCCAATATATAAATCTAACCATAACAACTGAGTTTTATAGTGAAAAGAGCAGCTTTATTGGTCAAGATTGAAGGCTCTATATTGCAGGAAATTGCACGTACAGGTTCATTAAATTCAAAAAAAATCTGTTGTGGCGGGGGTCGTGCCTGACCCCCTCCAAACCACCCCTTGCCTGCAAAAAAAAGAAAAAAAAGGTTACAAAAAAAGAAAAAAAAGGGGGGGCCCATCTGGGCTAAGCCCCAGATCTCCTACAATCCTAAATCCGCCCCTGGCGCGCACGTGTGTCTGTGTGTGCGCGCGCGCTGCGGCAGGTGTGTACCGCGAGCTGTATATGATGCCAATACATTAATCTAATCTAGTTTTGATGGGCGCAAGCGTGATTACGAAACCTAGCCGCATTTCTCGGAGACGCTCTCTGATTGGCACTGACTGACGCTAGGTTTCGTAATCACGCGGCTCGCAAAGCACTTCCGCCATTCCATTTCACACAGCTGCGTCACCAGTTGCCTTATAAGGAGCTATGGAGGCGTTGTTTTGTATGCAAATGAGCTGAACGGGAACGCGCTTTAGAGTTTAAGACAGAATGCCATTCTCCAAGCAGATATCAGATAATATAATTTGTGCAACCTTTTCAGCCACTTAAGACATAATCAGCACGTTCAGGACTCAGAGTGTACTTGTCATAGATTATGTCTCAGTGGTTCCAAGATAAGTCTTCCAGAATATATCTTTGAAAAATTTTCGGGAATGAGACCCAGTGTGTCCTGTTGATAAGGTTGGTCCTCTCTGGCAGAGAGACAGTTATGGTTCCATCATTGTGTCCTGTATGATAAGGTTGGTCCACTCTGGCAGAGAGGCAGTCTCAAGCGGGAATCGAACCCAGGACCTTCTAGCTGTGAGGCGACAGTGTTAACAACACCACCGTGCCGGAGGGGTTGGCTGCTGTCATCGTGGTACAGACACTTCACCTTTTAAAATAACAGAAATTATAAGAAAGAAATTAGAACAAGGGATACACTGTGTTGTCACATTTATTTAATTATATTACTACGGTATGTGAATACTTCGGACTCGAGAGATCAGCTCAGTTGAAATACTTCCCAAAGGTCAGTGAATTGATTAGATTGCAGAATGGGTACAATACAGTACGGCTCAATACAAAACAACTTCTAAGAGGATGCAGTCCAGAAAAAAACTTTTGTCCCACATTTTCAATTCATCAGGACATTTATGACATGATACAAGACATACAGATATACAGAACTGTGTAGTAAAAAGAAGGGGAAGAAACTGTACATTGGTAAACAAGACGAAAGCTTTACTGTATTGTCCCATTTTTTTTTTGTATTTTTTTTTTTGTATTTTTTTTTTAAACAAACACATAAACAAACATGACAACACACGATTAGATATACAAGCATTGTAAAACAGTGTACATCAGTTAACTCATCGTTTGGATAAATGTCTTATACAAGATATACCCCTAATACCTGCTATCTATTCCCCTACACACATATGCTCCTGCTCGCACCCCCCGCCCTGGACCCCCCCATGGATAATCCATCCATTATCCTTCGCTCCTACCCAAACACTACCATTAAATGCTAGCTTTTATTCTCTCCACCACTTCTAACCACATTGTCAATTTGGATTCATTGAGACCCAAAGTTCTTGCTGTAGATATTTCTAGATAAATCACATCGAGATATGTAAGAATCCAGACCTTTCGGCACATTTTTTCCGGTTGAAACCATCATGATGCTATCAGTTTTTTAGCCACTGTAATACCAGCTAAAACCAATCTCTTTTGTTGTATAGGTACTGCATATTCAAAAACATCATTCAGCAGTAATATAGAGGGGTGTACAGGTATATTCAGAATTAAGAGATTTGATAATTGCTGGGTCACTTCTTTCCAGAATATCTTAACTGGTGGGCAGTCCCAATACATGTGCATAAATGTCCCCTTGTCCCCATTTGTACATAAGGAGCATTTGGAGTCTTGTTTAAGACCCATTCTGTTCAGTCTTATAGGAGTCAAGTATGTCCTATGAATATAGTTAAGATTGATTTGTTGATGGTCCGGGTTCCTTGATGCAAGTCGAACCTTTGCCCAGGCTTCTTGCCAATCAAAATCTTTTTCTAGGTCTGGTATATCCCTCCTCCAAACAGAGTCTAGGTGGAGGGTTTCATACGAAGCCGTTAGTAATTGATGATAAAAATCTGATACAAAACCTCTCGATGTCTCTCTTTCATAGAAACATTTGTGGTATCTGTGGTGTGCAATTGGTGTCTTTAATGGAACACCCTGAGTCTTCAAACATAACAATAATTGTGCGTAAAAAAGAAATGTGGAACCGGTGAGATTAAACTTTTTTTCTATTTCATCATAGCTACAAATACCCTGTTTGTTGAAAACATCTCCTAATGTATGTATGCCTTGCTTTTCCCATCTAGGGAATCTTATAGGTCGTTTTCTAATCAGGAGTGCATTGTTATTGAATAAGGGAGTATGATTATGCCATTTATGTGGATTCGAATATTTTTTTTGTGTTTCACGCCATATCCGGATCGCATGTGTAATTATGGGGCCAAATTTCAGTTTGCATTGCTTAATTGATATTTTGGTGTATACTATGTCCTGCAGTCTCTGTGGTGCTACTATATTTACTTCTAAATTTCTCCAGGATACTGATGCTTGGGGTTCAAACCAGGTTGTCAGTGGTCTTAAAGTGTACGCCTTAAAATAGTGGAACAAATTTGGGATTGCCATCCCTCCATCGGCTTTGTTTCTCTGTGCGGTGGATCTTTTTATACGTGGTGGTTTGTTATTCCAAATAAATTTATATGCGGAAGAGTGTAATTTTGTCCAGTAACCATCTGGAGGGGGTAACGGAAGCATTGAGCTGATGACGTTGATTCTAGGTAAGACATCCATCTTAACTATTGAAACCCGTGCCTGTACTGAGTTTTTAAGTTTTGACCACCTGTCAAGGTCGCATTTTATTTTATTTTGGATTTCTGTGTAATTGTGTTTCACCGTTTGGCTTATGGTAGGGAATATTTCAACTCCCAAGCATCTAAAGTGTTTAACCATTGGTATTTCCCCTGGAAGACTTGTATTCTCTGCAGGGGCGTTCGACTTTGGCCAGTTTATTTTAAATCCCGATAGGTCGCCAAAGTCATTAATCAACTTGAGAAGATAAGGCATTGCGGTGTTAGGGTTTTGCATGAACAGTATTACGTCGTCCGCATATAGACTAATTTTGTGTTGTGTGCCCTTGATTACGATTGGTTCTATGAGTTGGGATTGTCTTATATATTGTGCTAAAGGTTCTAGTGATAAATCGAATAGTCCGGGACTAAGAGGGCAACCCTGTCTAGAAGAGCGTGATACCGGAAATATTCCGGAGGTGATTATACCTGTTGAAATCATGGCCGATGGGTCTTTGTATAATACTTTAATCATATCAATGAATCCTTTTCCTAACCCCATCCTTTCTAATACCGCCCATAGATACGACCATTCCAGCCTAACAAAAGCTTTCATTGCATCCAGGGACAGCATCGCCTTGGGTGTGGTGTCGTCCTTGCTGGCATCTAGTACGTATAGTAATCGTCTTATGTTGTCAGTGATCAAACGGTTTCTTATGAAGCCAGTTTGATCCAGATGAACTAAAGACGTCATATGCTTTTGAAGTCTGATGGCTAATACCTTAGAGAACAGTTTGATATCGGTTCCGAGGAGGCTTACGGGTCTATAACTACCGCACTCGGTGGGGTCTTTGTCTTTTTTAAGGAGGACTGTTATGAGTGCAATATTGTCGTTCTTATGAAAGTTCCCCTCCTTGACTGAGTATAAAATCATATTAAGTAATAGGGGTCCAATTATGTCCCAACATGAGAGGTACATTTCTGGTGGGATACCGTCTCTTCCAGGAGCCCTACCACTTTGCATTTCGGATATGGCCTTCCTGAGTTCCTCTAGTGTGATTGGTGTTTCTAACTGTTTAGCATCATCCTCTGAAAGTTTGGGGAGGTTAATTTGATTAAGATATGTGTCCATTTTGTTTTGATCGAAGGTCGTTTCTGATTTATACAAGTTGGAGTAGAATTCTTTGAATGTCGTGTTTATTTCTTTGGTGTTTGTTACAAGTCCTTGTTGTGCTCTAATAGAGGTTATATCTGCAAATGTTGCGTTAACTCTTAATCGCGTAGCTAGTAGGTGACTTGGTTTGGAACCTTGAGAGTAATGCTGTTGTCTTGTGCTACGTATTTGTACTTCAGATTGTTGTCTGTAAATGGCGTTAATCTCTATTTTTAGTAAATTAACTTGAGATTCCAGTCGAGCCGAGTCGTTATATTGTAAAGAAGTAAATAATGTAGAGTAGAGCGTTTCTAATTCCGCCAGTTTTGAGCATCGATTCTTGCGTATTTTGGATGAAAAGCTATCCGTGAAATCCTTGATCATTCCCTTTACCGACATCCATAATATTCTAGGGTCCGGCACCGAGTTCACATTCTCTGGTAGGAATACTGAAAGAGCTTCTTTGAGTTGTGTAATGAATTCCTTGTTATTCAGCAGTGTTGTGTTAAAGCGCCATCTTGGGGCTCGGGATGATAGTACACCAAATTATCCTTTTAGGAGTAAATAACAATGATCTGATAATGCATTGTGTACCATCTCCACTTCATAGTTATCAAATAGTCTCGGTGTTGCGAAAACATAATCTATTCTGGATAGTGTTTTATGTCTTGCTGATCGACAAGAGTACTTCCGGGTCGTGGGGTTGAGTGATCGCCATAGATCGTTTACACCTGTATTCTTTGCCCAATCCTTTAACGCATTAGATGACTTTTTTTGTTGGGATTAGATTTATCCAACCCACGGTCCCAAATGGCATTAAAATCAGCACCAATTATAAATGAGTATTCTGGAAGGTTTAACATTTCCCTAGTGAGTGCAGTGTAGAAATAATTTTCGTATAGATTTGGGGCATATACCGCTACCAACGCTATTTTCCTATTCTTGTGTATAATCTTAGCTATGGTTATCCGACCATCTGCATCAGACCATACTCCCTTCAATTCAATATTCAATTTCCGTTTCACGACTATAGCAACTCCACAGGTTCTCGTTCCAAAAGAAGAGTGACTAATGTTATGGTATGTGTTGTCCGCTAACGTAGCTTTGTCTCCCACTAAAATGTGTGTTTCGCTTAAGAGAGCCACATCAACCTGTTTGTTTTTCATCAATGTGAGCACGCTTTTGCGTTTATGTTGATTATTTATTCCCCCAGTGTTCCAGATCATTATATTCAAACTAGCCATAATCTATACATATTGATTTGTATTTGTTGGTAATATTTCTGGAGTGCGAATTCACAATGGATTTATATCCCACTGTTGTGGTCCTGTTGAGAGCCGAGCATAAAAACATACATATATATTAAAAAAAAAACTGAACCCCCCTCCCCTACAGAGTCCTATTTGATACCTCCTTCTCGTACAACCTCTTCCTTTCCTGCACCTCCGGTCTGCCCAGGATGAGCAATTTATCCTAATCTTTCCTATGTATACCATAGGATCTATGCTTTAATTCTAATTTAATAGAATGTCACCTGTGACCAAGCCTCTCTCCCCTTAATGTAATTATAACAGAATGAAAATTATACCTCGATTGGTATATTCATTTAAACCTCTTTTTTTTTTTTTTTTTTAACCTTCTATTAACATTTTTTGGTTAGAACATTTCAGAATAACGAAATAAAGAATAAGAAATAGTGCTGTTTAGAATTAGATATCGAAAACCCATCTAATCCGGGAATATCTACTTAATTTTTTAAACACCTTTGTATGTTTACCCATCTAAACAACAAGGAGATTTTAAATACTTGTATGCAGATCGTCCACCGTCATGCGTGATCATTAATCTGTTATGGTGGTCGTTGTTCTTCACGTCTATTTCATGACCAAGACTCATATCATTGTTATTTCACGGGGCCATCCTTGAAAAAGGTATTGTATTCCATAGTGCTGTCAGCCGCTCGTTACTTGCTGTTTGATGCTTTAATGTTCCAGAACATTCTCGTGCCCTAAAACAATAACCATCCAGTGTATTCCAGAATATTCCGTTATGACTCATAGCCTTCATGTAAGAAAAATAGAGTATAAAAATCTAGAATGTTCCAAAATGGTCGGCATCAAATCAAGATCTGCATATTACCGTGAATGTATTGTCCCATTCTGCGATCTGTTAATAAAGTTTTCAATCAATCAATCAGTTAATTCCTTCATCTGTCACTGTCAGATCATCACGGCCACGACCGTCTATAGAACGCCAGCCCTTCTTTCGGCGGTTAAGCTTAGGCACTCTTTCGAAGTTGGTTAAGGTTAGCGTTTGTCTTAGAGCATGGCGAAAGAACGCCAGGTAGTTTGCAGGCTGTTAGACCCGGAAATAGGCGCAGAACTTGCTGTCCCACGATTGGCGCACATGTCACATGACCTGGCCAATCAGAGCGCAAAACTCGCACCCGGAAACACAACTAGGTTGGGTAAAGCATACACGCGGTCTGCGTACCGCTCAGCAGCGCCACCCACCCAATGGCTGAATAGACCTGTCTCAAACCCTGCCCTCTTTTCTTGATCCTCCTCGGACAAAATCACAAAGTTTGTCCGAGGTAAGCGACAGCTGTGATTGGAGGATAAAGAAAAGGGGCAGGGTTTGAGATAGGTCTATTGGAGCATTGCACTGTGCGGGCACAGCTGTGAGATCCGCGCGAGGCCAGATATCTTGAATGAATGCGTTTATTTAAACTTTAATTAACACTAACAGATTGCAGAATGGGTACAGTACAGTACAAATTGCAATGGCTGAATTGGAGTATTGCACAGCTGTGAGATCCGCGCAAGGCCAGATATCTTGAATGAATGCGTTTATTTAAACTTTAATTAACAGATTGCAGAATGGGTACAATTCAGCCATTTGGGTGGGTGGCACTGCTGAGCGGTCCCGAGACAGCCGGACCTGAGACCACCGGACCTGAGGGCGCCCATCTGCAGAGCCGCAGAGCCAGGCGTGGACGGGTTTGAGGCGGGGCTTCGTGGCGTAGACAAGTATTAGTGGCCTGGACAAGTATTTGCACTACTTTATTTGCTACTACTTTATATGCACACTCATTACTATTATCCCCATGATTTCTGCCATCATTGTTATGTTGTAAGATAACATATGTATAAAGCCCCCATTTTCTTTTCTTCATGAGCATTAATAACTTATTTCATTTCTAGCACATGTTAAGACAAACAAATGGAACTGACTGTGGGATTTTTATGCTTATGGTAAGATTGTTTCATATTGGTATACATTGGTTTTACCCTTGAATATATATATATACAGCTTATATATAAGCTGTAAAAGGAATGTGAATCACTACCCACTTTCAAAAACACTCTCAAAAAACACCTAAGGGAGACTGCAACTCGAAACTGGCCCCTGTAAATGTCCGAACACAACCCCCTCCAATGTACAGTAAATTACCAAGTATGGTCTTGTCAATAATCCAATGTACAGTTTTGTTTGTACAGTTGTACAGTGTCCCCCACCCACCCCTCCTACCCACCCCCCCCCCCCCCACTCCTACCCACCCCCCCCCCCCCACCTCCAATGTACAGTCCCCCCCCCACCCCCACCTACCCAATCCAATGTACAGTTTCTACGTCAAATGTATATACTCTTTTTTTTGACTCTTTTTGTATCACAAACAGTACTGTAATTGCAAATCTGGTATGTCATAAATGTATAGATGTAGCAGTACTGTCTATCTGTATGTCATGTATGTCATATATGTTACGATGAATTGAAAATGGGGGACCCTGATGTAAACAAGACGAAAGTCTTTCTCTGGTCTGCATCCCCTTAACAATTGTATGTATTGAGCTGTACTGTACTGTACCCATTCTGCAATCTGTTAATAAAGTTTTCAATCAATCAATCAATCAATCAATCAATCAATCAATCAATCAATCAAGTCTTCTATTGAAGACGCAGAACATTACATATAACTGCTGCTGGATGCACCACGTTTTAGTGGAGTTAGGAAATTAAAAGCGCTCTTCCCCCTCCCCTTTTTTCAGTACACCCTTTGCATTGTCGCCAACACCCGGTTCCAGTTCACAGAGGTCTGTATTTCCAACCAAAGTAAAGGGCCTATGTAACACATATTGCACAACTTGCAAGCAGAGATACTTGTGATTGCAATTACTTAAAAATACCACTTCATATCATTCTCATGACATCATGCCATTGCCTACCAATATAGCTCAAAATCTGTGTTCATTTTTTATTTTGCATACTAATGTTCTGTGTCTTGAGTCGTACTTGTATTGAAAAACTGATTTTATATGTCTGAGGAGAAGACTGGTACTCATCATCTTCGTCTCCACAAAAAGAAAAATTACATGTGAAGTATGTTGTGTGCCAGGTTCAAACAGTGCTGTATATGTACAGTTTATTCCTACTCCTATCCAAGCTCCGGGAGGGTCATCAAAGAGAAGTCGCCTATTCTCAGTCCTTGCCCCACAATGGTGGAATGAACTACCACCCCAGTTAGGACAGCCGAAACCCGTCCAATCTTTCGCCGTCGACTAAAGACGCACTTCTTCAACCATTATCTGAATAAAAAAATTTAAATAAAAAAAATCTAACCCTAACTAATATAGCGGCACCTGCCTGTGTCCGCTTCCTGGTAGACGGGGGATGATTCCATACGCGCTCCATCCAAAGAATAGTCTCCACGCATTGAGTTCCGTTATCAGATACCGACGTGGTGATCCGATTTATTAAGAAAATGTAGGTTACATGGGAGAGGTGATCAAAGCGATCCTAAAGCGTCCTATAACCGTGGTTCTAATTGATCAAAGTGTTTCCTAAGATAAAACTATTCTAAAGCGTTCCCGAAGCGGTCAGAAAATTATATGCTTTCCCCGTCGGCTACCAACCCACAGCTGATCCCTATCACCCATTTTAATGATCTCCGCCGCGCCGTGGGCCGACCAACCTGACAGGTGCAGGTGATTCGCCCATAGTACAACAGAGTCCACAGATAAACATAACATTCCCATAAATCATATCCTTCGATTGGAAATAATAATAACAATAATGATAATAATAATACTAATAATAATAATAATAATCTATAACAAAAAACACTCATTCGGCCTTTACACTAACCTTACTGTCATGCACTTGTCCTAATAAACTAATCTACACTGTGGCACTCAACACTTTATGAACATTGTTACTCAGCTGATAGAGTTGTGCCCTTCCTGATGGCTTGTCGTACAGAACTTGTAAGTCGCTTTGGATAAAAGCGTCAGCTAAATGACTAAATGTAAATGTATTCCCCCTCAAATGTATATACTCTATTATTACTAGATCTGGTATGTCATAAATGTCTAGATGTAACATTACTGTCTATGTAACCTATGTAAACGAGACGAAAGTTAAGTTGAAAATGGGGCATCTATGTAAACGAGACGAAAGTGAAGTTGAAAATGGGGGACCCTGATGTAAACGAGACGAAAGTTAAGTTGTGTATGTGTGTCGTAAACGAGAGAGGGAGCGAGCGAGAGAGCCCCCCCCCCCCTCATCCGCATGCGCAGTAGTGCAAATACTTGTCCAGGCCGCGTGTAGCTTATTCCCAGCAGAAGAGTGCGTCGCGTGCTTCCGCGTTTTCCCTGATTGGCTGCGACGCCCATGTGACCGCAGCAGCGCGAGAGAGCGGCAGTGCGGAAATAGGCTGTCTATTGCCATTCTCTAAGACAAACTCTAACCTTAACCAGCTCCTTAACAGCGCCTAAACTTAACCCTTCTAACCTTAACCAACTCCGAAACAATGCCTAACCTTAACCATAACCAACTCCGAAAGAATATTGCCATTCTCTAAGACAAACTCTAACCTTAACCAGCTCCTTAACAGCGCCTAAACTTAACCCTTCTAACCTTAACCAACTCCGAAACAATGCCTAACCTTAACCATAACCAACTCCGAAACAATGCTTAAAGTTAACATGCCTAAACTTAACCGGCGAAAGAATGCATGTTAAAAAAAGAAGAAAAAAAAAATTGAAGGGAATCAAACTTGTCACCAACGGACCGCAGGATCCACAGCACGGTGGCATACCAGTTGAGCTAAGCGTCAAATGAAAAATATTGGGGATTACGGCTACATAATGCCGCAAGCTCTGCGGCTGCCGCGCTGCCGCGGGGCGTGTCGCAGCCAATCAGGGAAAATGCGGAAGCACTCGGCAGCACTCTTCCGCTGGGAATAAAGAATAGGCGTCCAGGCCACTAATACTTGTCTACGCCACGAAGCCCCGCCTCAAACCCGTCCACGCCTGGCTCTGCGGCTCTGCAGATACCCCCTATTGGCTGAGTAGGGTATATCTGCAGAGCCACAGAGCCCTGCGTGGACGGGTTTGAGGCGGGGCTTCGTGGCGTGGACAAGTAATAGTGGCCTGGACAAGTATTTGCACTACTGCGCATGCGGATGAGGGGGGGGGGGGGGGGGGGGGCTCTCTCGCTCGCTCCCTCTCTCGTTTACGACACACATACACAACTTAACTTTCGTCTTGTTTACATCAGGGTCCCCCATTTTCAATTCATCATAACATGACATATGTCAGAATGGAGGTAGGTGAATTCCAATGGGTGAAGGCAATCACAGAGACAGAGAGTGTTTACTCTTGAACAGGTTCGACTTTAATAGTAAGAACACAGAGTAAATTCTAAGAGAGACAAGTGCTAATAGCACAAGTGGAAAATAAGGTAAATGGGAGCTTATTGGAGGTCCAGAGTAGAACCGTCCGCGTTATCCCCGAACGCAATTAGTGAAGACCTGACAATGAACAAGCAGAAGAGAGGTATGTTACATAGACACCAAATACCAACATTCCACACACACCCCCGTGACAGCCAATCAGGAACCACCCCTAAGTGACAGCACTAATTGACAGGGAAATGACAGGTGACAAGCCCAGTGACATATGCCAGGAATGTGGGTGGTCACCGACCACAGTCGGTGTCCAGAACGTAACAGTACCCTCCCCCGACGAACGGCACCAGACGTTCACCTAGGAGCCTCGGGATTCAGCCGCCGGAAATCAACGATCAGGCTGGGATCTAAAATATCCCTTTGAGGCACCCAAGAACGCTCTTCTATCCCGTACCCCACCCAATCCACCAAGAACTGAAACCCCCTACCCCTCCGCCTACAACCCAGTATCCTCCGCACCGTGTAAATGGGTTGACCGCCAATAAACCGGGGCGGAGGAACCACAGGCAGTGGCGGGGCCAAGGGCGATGAGAGGAATGGCTTCAACAGGGACACATGAAACGTCGGATGAACCCTCATTGAGCTCGGAAGTCGTAGCTTGTAAGCCACTGGATTAACCCGATGAATCACTTTAAATGGTCCCTTTTTTTTTTTTGATCAAATTTTTTTTATTATTAATTACATGAAACAGGACAACACAATAACCACAGTAACAAAAAACATAACTTCACAGGAGAATAACAAACAATAATAATACAGAATAATAAATTATAAAGACAAAAGGAAAAGAAACAGCGTCCAACCTATCAAATATAGATGGCTACTTCAATAACAAAAAGGGTCTTCAAAACATGGCAACCTTTCCCCACCTTTACAAAGTGGAGTGACTTAAAAGATTGTTTATGAGAGTGTTGCCGCAGATTTACTGTAGATAGCCTAGGTCCCTTACACATGCTCAAGACTGCCAAACTCGCAGAAGGTAAAATGTAAGAAGAAAGAAATTTTCCTCCAAGTTGGTTGACAGGTCAATCAGTCTGCCAATATTAGTCCCTTGGGGAGATGGCATGTGAATTGACATATAGCGCAGAATAGCTAAATACCAACCCCCCCTAAAATCCCCCCAGTCAAAGTTAAGAAGGACAAGACAAAAACCAAGACAGACAAGACATTTCCTCCTCCCCCTCCCCAGAGACCGCCGGACCCCCCCGATCAAGCGCCCCAACCCCGCTCAGCCGCACACTGCGGTCTTTACCTTCTCAGCTGCTGCGAACCACAGGTCAATTCCAGCCTGCCCTACCCCGATCACCCGGGCCGTGGATATCTCAAGATAAATCACATCCAATAGAGTTAGGGACCAGTTAATCATTGTAAGCTTCTCAGGCTCCTTCCATCTCATTGCTATTAGCTTCTTCGCTGCTGTGACGCCCGCTAGGACAACCCTTTTCAGTTGTACGGACGCGGGTAGTGTCGTTATATCGTTCAGGAGTAGCGTAACAGCTGTGAATGGGATAGTTAAGCCACACAGATCTGAAAGTTTGTCCGTTATTGACCTCCAGAAGCGGGCCACTGGTGGGCAATCCCAATACATATGCATATAAGTGCCAGTGGCCTTTTGAGAACACAAAGTGCACCGAGAGTCGGTTATCAGTCCCATAGCATATAGCTTCCTAGGTGTAAGATAGGTCCTATGAATATAATTAAAATTAATTTGCTGGTGATTGGGGTTGCGGGAAGATAATGCCACATTTGCCCAAACATCATCCCAGTCAAACTCGGGGTCCAACTCCGGGATATCCACACGCCAGATTGTATCCAATGATAAATTTTTATACGTGGATTGAATTAAGAGCGTATAAAAGTCGGAGACAAACCCTCTGGATGTCGTCCTGTCCACTATGAGCCTGAGGAAGGGGTGTGGGTGCAAGGCTTGAGCCCACGGTACGCCATGCGCCCTCAGTGCTGACCTTAGTTGAAGGTAAAGAAAGAAGGACTCGCCGGGAAGATCATAAAATTCTCTTAAGTCCTGAAACGCACAAAGGCTGTTCTTATCATAAATATCCTCCAGAGTATGCACTCCCCTCCTTTGCCATTGAGGAATATTAACCGGCTTGTGTCCAACAAGTAATTGCTGGTTATTAAAAATTGGAGAGTCCAGGTGCCATGGGCATTTAACCCCACACGACCTCTGTACATTACGCCACGTTTGGATCACGTGAGTTATGATCGGTCCATACCTCAGCCGGCATTTCGAAATAGAGACAGTGGAGTACACTACATCCTGCAATCTTAGCGGAGATACCACCGCCGCTTCTAAGGAGCGCCACGATACAGCCTCTACAGCAGGGGTGGCCAACCAGTCAGAGACTAAGAGCCACAAAAAAATGACTGTGGTACCACAAAGAGCCACACCATATACCAGCGTTTCTCAACCTTTTTTTTCAGTCACGGCACCCTTCATGTGTTTATAGGTCTCACCCTCTGGCTTCTGAAGTTGCTAATGTCTTTTTTATTTGGGCCTCACAGGGTTAAAAGTACCCTGTGAGACCCACGGTTGCAAAATTACAAAATCACTTTTAGCCATTTAAAAAAAATTATGTTTATTTAAATTTTTTTAAAGGGGAACTATTTTACTATTTCTTTCACTATTTGGGCACTTTTACACAATTCCTGTGAGTCTATGGAACACCTAGGTTTTTTTTTTTTAATGCATTGTTTTGTATTTCTAATCAAGTACTAAAAACCGCATTTTTCTACCTCAAGATCTTAAGCCGTTTTGAGGCTGGGCTCCAACCACTGTGTGGCCTGGTGCCAACTGCCACATCAACTGCCACATTATTATGCAGCTGAGAAATCTCTGACATCACAGATATGCACATTTTCAGATGACTCAGTTCAGTGAGGGTGAATATTGTGAGAGGAGAATTGGAAGAATTCGCCAATATGAGAATTAGAGATATATCCTATTAATATAAGTCCACATAGCTAAGAAACAATGGTAAACACTGAAAAAAGCCATTTATAAGATAGTTCCCCTTTAAGCACATGTATAGTCAATTGGTCCTGTTGTTCAGCCTCACAATGCTATTTGATTGTAAATGTGTTTATATGTCCCACCCTCTGGCCTCTGAAGTTGCTAATTTCGTTTTAATTTGGGCCTCACAGGGTTAACCTCTTAAGCCAGAGATATACAGTAAAAGTGTATATTTTCAGCATTATGTTTGTTTACCAATTATTTTAACTGTTATTAGTGAAATATAAGATTATAGAAATCTCAGGGCATTGAGTCTGAAACCGGCGCATATTGACAGGAGGAAGTGGCACAGCCAAAAGTGAGTGTAGTCTTTTGAAGGAAGAGACTCAGGGCTTTCAAATTTCGAAAAACTACCCTACCCAGCTCACACCAGCCCCTGTCAATCATCTGACTTCTGGATTTACTCTTTAATTTCTCTTATTTTTTGGGATTATCTCCCACAAACCTGAACGTTATTGCCATAAAACAGAACGCAGTTAGTTTCTCTACCTTTCTGTGAACGTCTTGCAAAAAACGGTGTTGCAATATGATTAAGAATGGTGGAGAAATTTACATTATAAAAAAGATGGCAGAATTCAGTACTGTATCTACAAAACCTTCTGTTTAATCATCTTCCCTTTATTCATTTGCTTAGATTTTTCAGGTCTGGTCAATTTTAGCATGGTGTTATTTACAGTCAAAGATAATTTTTTAAATAGAATTGATATTCTCCTTTGGTTCATTACAATTTACTCAAGCCTAGTAACAGACACACTATTTCTGACACTGATCCATATATGTCCCTAGATTCAGATACCAAGAACATGCAAATGGACCATTTAAAAAAAAATTGTAAATGTTTATTCTACGTCCTTATGGAATGAGTGACATAAAAAAAAGAAGTAAAAAAAAAAAAAAAAAAAAGTAAAAAGAAAAAATATTATTTTTTTTTATTTTCTTTTATGGATGGAAGAGCCGCACATTGACGGGCAAAGAGCCGCATGCGGCTCGCGAGCCGCGGGTTGGCCACCCCTGCTCTACAGGGTCTAGCCAGCACATCAGAGGTCTCAGTGAAAAGGACCAGAAATAAAGTTTAAAATCAGGGATTGCGAGGCCCCCATCTTGTTTTCTACATTGAGTAGTAGCCCTTTTGATTCTCGGGCGTTTGTTATTCCAGATAAACTTAGATACCATCGATTGTACCTTGCGCCAGTGGTCTATTGGAGGGGGCAGGGGGAGCATTGAGCTAATAAAATGTATCCTAGGCAGGATGTTCATTTTGATTATGGAAGCCCGGGCTTGTAAGGAGTTAGGAAGGGACGACCACCTGTCTAGATCCTGGCGTATTTTATCATAAGTACCCGTGAAGTTGTACTTAGTAGTTTGGTTCAGCGTGGGGAATATCTCTATGCCCAAGTATTTAAAATGTTCTACTATGGGGATATCAGCTGGTAGTCGTACCGCCTTGGCCAGTTCATTAAGAGGTAGGCAGGCTGATTTGTTCCAGTTAATCTTAAAGCCTGATAATTTACCAAAGTCGTCGATTATCCTCAATAATTTTGTGGCCGACCGGGAGGGGTCGTCCATGAAAATCAGCAGGTCATCCGCATAAAGAGCAATTTTGTGTGGAGTATTATTGACCATTATGGGGACGATGTCCTCCGATTGCCTAATAAATTGGGCCAAAGGTTCGAGGGAAAGCGCGAACAGTCCTGGGCTCAGAGGACAACCCTGTCTAGAAGATCTGGAGACTGGAAAGAGTGTGGAACAGTTTTTGCCTGTCAGTATCATCGCAGACGGCGAGGCATACAGGACTTTAATCATATGAATAAAACTCTTCCCAAGACCCATGACCTCAAGTACCTTCCACAGGTATGACCACTCAAGTCTGTCAAACGCCTTCATGGCATCCAAAGACAGAACTGTGGATGGAGTTGTATTGTCTTTACTGTTATCGATTACATGCAACAGCCACCTAAGATTATCTGCAGCCAGACGCCCCGGGATAAAACCAGTTTGATCGCAGTGTACCAATACAGACATAAATCTCTGCAGGCGACGGGCCAGCACCTTGGCAAACACTTTTAAATCGGCCCCGAGAAGACTCAAGGGTCTATAGCTACCACAATCATTGGGATCTTTGTCCTTCTTGAGAAGTAAAGAAATCAATGCCATATTGACATCTCTTGAGAACTCCCCTTGTTCGATAGCGTAATTGATCATATCGAGCATCAATGGACCCAGTTGGTCCCAGAAAGCTAAATACACTTCGGGTGGAATACCATCCCAGCCTGGTGCCTTACCCCTCTGCATTTCAACAATCGTCTCCCTCAATTCCACGAGAGTAATCGGTCTCCCCAGTTCCTTGGCCTCTTCCTCAGAAATGTGGGGTATCTCAAGCCCGCCAATGAACGATTCAAATTTAGAGTCATCAAGATTACCCTCTGAGCTATATAACTGTGAGTAAAACTCTTTAAAAGTGTCATTGATCTTTTTCGAATCAGTAGTGACTGCACCCTGGCTCGTCCTAATCGAGGGGATATCCGAGAAATGATCATTTGAGCGTATTTTCATTGCCAATAGATGGCTAGGTCTGGAGCCGTGAAAATAGTAATTTTGTCTTGTCCTATGTATCAAGAACTCAGACTGTTGTTTAAGTATGGAGTTTATTTCTTTTTTGACTATCTTACGTTGTGTGTTTAGTCGTTCATTATAGTTAGTTTGCAAGGATGCGTATAGGTCCGCATATAATGATTCCAGTCCTTCTAGCTTTTTTGACCGGGATTTTCGCAAATTGGAGGCAAATAGTGTGACATGACCCCTGATAAATCCTTTCAATGCGTTCCACAGGACCCTAGGGTCATCTACTGTGCCAACGTTGATCTGCAAAAATTCAGCTAGTTTACTCCTAAACTCAGAACAGAAGTCATCGTTCTTTAGCAAGGTCGAATTAAAACGCCATCTGGGAGCTCTTGCGGAGAGCCTGCCAAAGGTTGCCGTAAGGAAAATCCCCTTGTGATCTGAGAGAGCCAAGGGAACCAATGAGACATCGAAACTATCAAACATATTAGGGGACGCGAATGCATAGTCAATTCGAGAGAAGCTTTTGTGTCTGGCTGACAGGTGAGAGTAATCTTTGAGGGTGGGGTTGGATAAGCGCCAAAGGTCTGTGAGCCCTGTGTCCTTGGCCCACATCCTAAAGGCCTTAGAGGCCCGTTTTTGGTCGCTCGTTTCAGAGGGCCCGGACCTATCCATCTCCGCATCCCAGCACGCATTAAAATCGCCACCCAAAATGAGAGCGTATCCATTAAGTTCCAACATATTCTTCGTGATTGTATTATAGAACGCTGAGTCAAATGTGTATAGCCATCTTCCTATGCAAGAATTCAACTTTTGCTATAGTAATCCTTCCCTCCGTGTCCGACCATACATCCAAGACTTTGATATCAAGGTTACGTCTTGTAACTATGACACTTTAAATGGTCCTATAAAGCGAGGAGCCAGCTTCTTGGATTCCACCCGGAGAGGGAGATCCCGGGTGGAAAGCCAAACCCGCTGCCCTGGACGGTAAACTGGAGCCGGACGACGCTTACGGTTAGCCTGCCGTTGGGTACTAACCGAAACCTTCTGTAGCGCCTTCCGAACCTGTTTCCACGTCCTGCGACAGCGAGCCACATGTGCCTGGGCCGAGGGCACCTCCGCCTCCTGCTCGGGAAACAGAGGAGGTTGAAAACCATACTGGCACTGAAAGGGAGACATACCAGTAGAAGAGGAGAGAAGGGTATTATGCGCGTACTCAGCCCAAGCCAACCTCCTACTCCACGTTGCCGGACTACCGGCAACGTAACATCTCAAGACCCCCTCAAAAACCTGGTTGACCCTCTCCGTCTGCCCGTTCGACTGCGGATGGAACCCAGACGACAGACTGACAGAGGCGCCGAGGCCGGCGGCAAACGCCTTCCAGAACCTGGAGGCGAACTGAGGACCCCGGTCCGACACGATATCTACTGGCAGCCCGTGGACCCGAAAGACATGCTGTATAACTAAATCAGCAGTCTCCCGGGCCGATGGAAGCTTGGGGAGAGGGACAAAGTGAGCCGCCTTAGAGAACCGATCCACCACCACCAAGATGGTGGTGAACCCGTCCGAAAGGGGAAGACCAGAAATAAAGTCCAGAGATATGTGTGACCAGGGTCGTTTAGGAATAGGAAGTGGTCGGAGGAGACCCGCCGGTGCCCGTTGAGAGGTCTTACTACGTGCGCACACCGGACAGGCCGCCACAAAGGAACGCGTATCCCCCTCCACTGTCGGCCACCAGAACCTCCTACGGATAAATTCCAGGGTCCTGGTTGCCCCTGGGTGGCTGGTGAGGGATGACGCATGTGCCCACTGTAGCAAGCGTGAGCGCGCCACCTTGGGAACATACGACCGTCCCGGAGGACCCCCACCAGGATCGGGCTCCCGCGTTAGCGCCGACCTTACCACCTTCTCTATGCCCCAAGACACGGGTGCCAAAATCAAGGCCGGTGGAATAATGGGATGGGGCTGCTCCTCCCGACCAGGAAGATCAAACTGGCGCGACAACGCGTCAGGTTTGATATTCTTGGAGCCGGGTCTATAGGAGATGGTATATCGAAATCGTGTGAAGAACAACGTCCACCTGGCCTGGCGAGCGTTAAGGCGTTTAGCCCCTTGGATGTTAGCCAAGTTCTTATGATCAGTCCAAATAATGAAAGGATGTGCCGCCCCCTCTAACCAATGTCTCCACTCCTCCAGTGCCAATTTGATCGCCAATAACTCCCGATTACCCACGTCGTAATTACGCTCGGCTGGTGACAGACGGCGAGAAAAAAAAGCACACGGGTGCACTTTCCCATCCTTTAAGCATTTCTGAGAGAGCACCCCCCCCACCGCGACGTCAGAGGCATCCACCTCCACAATGAACGGAACCTCCGCGTCATAGCGGATCAATACAGGAGCGGATGTAAAACGACGTTTAAGATCGCAGAAGGCCGACTCAGCCCTAGGCGACCATTCAAAGCCAGGGAGAGAGGCCTTAGTGAGAGCTGTTAAAGGATTGGCTAAGGCGCTAAAGTTGCGAATAAAGCGCCTGTAAAAATTTGCAAAGCCCAAAAACCGTTGTAACCCCTTGAGCGACGAAGGTCATGGCCAGTCCAAAACTGCACTCACCTTGGCTGGATCCATGCGCAGATCGCCCTTCGTCAACACAAAGCCCAGGAAGGACACGGTGTCCGTGTGAAACACACACTTCTCAGCCTTAACGAATAGTTGATGCTTGAGGAGACGGTCTAGCACCTCCCGAACGTGCATTTGGTGTTGCACCATATCGTGAGAAAAAATCAGGATATCATCTAAGTAGACAAACACCGACACCCCAATCAAGTCTCGCAGCACGTCGTTAACCAGGGCTTGGAAGACTGCCGGAGCATTAGCCAAACCAAAGGGCATGACCAAATACTCATAGTGCCCATTGGGTGTGTTAAATGCAGTCTTCCACTCGTCTCCCTCTCTAATCCTGACCAGGTTGTATGCATTACGTAAGTCAAGTTTAGAAAAGACCTGTGCCCCCTGTAAGCACTCAAAGGCCGTGTCCATGAGGGGTAAAGGATATCGGTTCTTGATGGAAACGTCATTCAATCCCTGTTGTAAATTCCCCATGATTTGTTATGCTGTGTATTGTCATTTCCAGTCAGGCACTTCTTTGATGGCCCAGGGGTTCTATTATTTATAGTCTGGCATCTCTCTGGACAGCCCAGGGGTCCTAATGGGTTTAAATACAGCGGCCATCTTGCCCCCATGTGTTCCATTGCTGTCTGCTTTCCCAGTAAGAGTGCGTTCATGAACTAAGTAAGTCACCAATAGCCTACAAATATAGTGCCTATGGTAATGATAGATACATGTCATATGTAGCCTGCCTTATGTGTTGAGATGCTGTGACATGCATGTGTGACTATGATTTGGTTTGCTACGTTGTGTTAATTCATGCTGCTAATTGAGCTATGCTAATGCCAATAATGCTATAGCATCTCTTCAGTTGTGTGTTCTGGATGCCATTGCATTCTGCCATTTACTTGTTATGTTGGTCCATGCGGCCGATGCTAATATGCTAGATAGCATCTTTTCAGTTGTGTGCATTATGTTTGGTCCATGCGGCCAATGCTAATATGCTAGATAGCATCTTTTTCAGTTGTGTGCATTATGTTTGGTCCATGCAGCCAATGCTAATATGCTAGATAGCATCCTTTCAGTTGTGTGCATTATGTTTGGTCCATGCAGCCAATGCTAATATGCTAGATAGCATCCTTTCAGTTGTGTGCATTATGTTTGGTCCATGCAGCCAATGCTAATATGTTAGATAGCATCCTTTCAGTTGTGTGCATCATGTTTGGTCCATGCGGCCGATGCTAACATGCTAGATAGCATCCTTTCAGTTGTGCGCATTATGTTTGGTCCATGCAGCCAATGCTAATATGCTAGATAGCATATTTTGCTGTGTGTTCAGGTTATGATTAATAAGCATGTACCTCTGTTAATTATTGTGTGTTCTGCTTATCTGTTGCAGAACACCACTCACTCAATCTTTGATCGCTCCATCCAGCCCTACGACCTGGATGGAAGCATATCGCTCAACAACAGAATCCTTAATAAATACGAAAGGACTGTTCTCTGTGTCTGCGTCCGCTCTCTGACCGGGGTGTGCCCTTCTGGATGAAGTGGCTCCAGCAAACTTTGCAAACAAGCATTATATCTTCAATAATCCCCTATAATCAATGCATGGGCGCTGATCCCCATCTTTTTTATCAACAAAGAAGAAGCCAGCGCCGGCAGGGGAAGTGGAAGGGCGTATGTGCCCCGCAAGCAATGCCTCCTCTATGTAGGTGTTCATGGCCAAGGTTTCGGGGCGTGAGAGAGAGAACATTCGCCCGCGAGGCGGGGAGGTACCGGGTAGAAGATTAATGGGACAGTCGTATGATCTATGAGGCGGAAGTGCTTTAGCACGCGTCTTGCTAAAAACGTCCGCCAGGTCCCAATAGATCTCAGGCACCCCTATCAAATCGGGATTAGAGGGTAGATCAGAATCTGCCACGCTCCCCACCATCCTGGAGAAAGAGGGAGGAGACAAAAGAGAAGAGGGGGGGGGAGACAAGGGTTTGGGCAAACTCCCGCTGACGATCGGCTTGACGTCGGCCGCCGTTGAGAGTTCGCCCGTGCTCCAATTAATGACACGAACACATGACGACAACCAGGGATGACCCAACACCATGACAGAATAGGGGGAAAAGATGACAAAAAATGTAACCCATTCCCACTCCCCACCCGCCACCCGGATGTGTAAAGGAACTGTGCGCTGGGTGACGCTCCCACTGCCCAGAGGCCGACCGTCCAGGGCATAAACTGGTAAGGGAACCCCTAAATCCTCCACTGGGGTTCCCCACTCCTTCACCAATCCCACGTGAATAAAATTGCCCGCCGCCCCTGAGTCAATGAGAGCCTTAGTTCCCCTAATGTCACCCCCACAGTTGATCGCCACCTCAAAAAATTTACGAGAATCCGTGGTTTCGGCAGGAATGAGCCCACCTGCTGGCGCTTTCTCGAAGCCCGACGGCGCACCTTCCATTCCCGATTGGCGCCGAGCCGATACAGCCTGGACCCGACAGCTGCCGAAGCGGTGACCGGTGCGGCCGCACCGGAAGCAGCGTCGCTCTTTGATGAAGCGCTGCCTCTCGTCGTCCGAGAGCGACAGCGCTCCAAGCTGCATGGATTCATCACCCAGTGGCCCACTCGTGTAATGCATGGAATTATCAACACCAGGAGAAGAAGGAAAACATACCTGGGTGTTGTTGACATGCTCCTTCTCCCTCTCCCGGTGCCGATTGTCCATCTTGATGGTGGTGTTGATCAGCACTTCCAGCTGCTCGGGGATCTCACGCGCGGAGAGCGCATCTCGCATCCGCGCTGAGAGTCCCCTGACGAACAGAACCACGCAGACGTTCTCCGCCCAAGCTGTCTCCCGAGCCAAGATCCGAAAATTGATAGCGTAAGCTGCGACCGTGCGGAGGCCCTGCCGGCAGTCGAGAAGACGACCACCAGCCTCGAAGATCGAGAGTACCCGGGAAGTATCGACTACTCTTCTCAATTCCCGGGTAAAGGCGTCCAGACTGTCGCAGATTATCGCCCCCGCCTCTAATTCCGCCGTAGCCCAGGAGAGAGCTTGACCGGTGAGCAGTGTGATAATATACGCTACCTGCGCTGTCTCCGATGGAAATGATCGTGGTTGCAGCCGGAAAACGAGTAGACACTGGGTGATGAATTCCCGACAACCATCCGGTGATCCGTCATAGCGAGTGGGCGCCTGCAGATGTGGCTCGTGGGACCGTTCCTGGACCCCGAACACCCCCCGACTCTCCTCTGCGTGGAGCGCTGCTTCTCCCGTCGCCGACTGAACACCAGCCACTCCTTCTTGGGCTTGTCGGGCTGTGGCCAACGCCGACTGCGCCACCGCTTGGGATGATCCGACGACCCCGTTGAGTCGGATTAACTCGGCGCTGACCAGCTGTTGATGTTCCTCCATCCGTGTCTGGGCTGCTCCCTGCGCCTGGAGCATCTCCATGATGGCCTCCATGGAATTCTGATGGTCAGGTCTTCTGTCAGAATGGAGGTAGGTGAATTCCAATGGGTGAAGGCAATCACAGAGACAGAGAGTGTTTACTCTTGAACAGGTTCGACTTTAATAGTAAGAACACAGAGTAAATTCTAAGAGAGACAAGTGCTAATAGCACAAGTGGAAAATAAGGTAAATGGGAGCTTATTGGAGGTCCAGAGTAGAACCGTCCGCGTTATCCCCGAACGCAATTAGTGAAGACCTGACAATGAACAAGCAGAAGAGAGGTATGTTACATAGACACCAAATACCAACATTCCACACACACCCCCGTGACAGCCAATCAGGAACCACCCCTAAGTGACAGCACTAATTGACAGGGAAATGACAGGTGACAAGCCCGGTGACATATGCCAGGAATGTGGGTGGTCACCGACCACAGTCGGTGTCCAGAACGTAACAGACATACACATAGACAGCTATCTTTACTAAATATAAACCTGCAAGTGGTGTATAGGACTGCTATCTTTACTAAATATATACCTGCAAGTGGTGTATAGGACTGCTATCTTTACTAAATATGTAAAAATGTAAGTACCTATTTCGCTATTTTGGACATTAGGTGCGTACGTTGCTTATCAAGGCCACCACAGATCAGCTGTGCAACCACAGACCAGCTGTGCAATCGAATTTAATTAGCTAACTGTGGATTGGACTGCAGACAAGGCTATCACTACCACTGCCCCTACTGCCAGGCAACAATTATAAGAAAAAAAAAATGCTTCGTACCATATATTATCATGCAAGCCCTTGCCCAGATGTGGATTGGACTGCAGACCAGGCAGCCCAGACTATCATTACCACTGCCTCTACTGCCAGGCAACATTTGTAACAAAAATAAAGGCTTTGGTCCATATATCATCATGTAAGAGCCAGCCCTCCCCTCAACCACCTCTGCCAGCTCCTCAACCACCTCTGCCATCTCCTCAACCACCTCTGCCATCTCCTCAACCGACTCTGCCATCTCCTCAACCGACTCTGCCATCTCCTCAACCACCTCTGCCATCTCCTCAACCACCTCTGCCATCTCCTCAACCGACTCTGCCATCTCCTCAACCACCTCTGCCATCTCCTCAACCGACTCTGCCATCTCCTCAACCACCTCTGCCATCTCCGGGAGTCGAGACCGCAGCCTCTTGCATTGGTGACGAGCACAATCTCCGCTACTAAATACCTACGTCCCTATGTCGATATGACCCTGATGTAAACAAGACAAACTTCTTTCTCTGGTCTGCATCCCCTTAACAATTGTGTGTATTGAGCCGTACTGTATTGTACCCATTCTGCAATCTAATCTGTTAAAATAAAGTTTTCATTCACACTCAAATCTGTGTTCATTTTTTATTTTGCATACTAATGTTCTGTGTCTGGCTCTGCGGCTCTGCAGTTGGATGCTATTAGGCTTGTTCGAGATTGGATAGGCGGACGCAGATCTGCGCAGGTTTTACTACGGCCTCGCCAAGCGCGTTGCATGGCGGTTAGAATGTTGTCCGATTTGCTCTGAAAATGTGACGAGGCGAGGCGCGGAACTCCCGCGGGAGCGAGCCGTGCGCAGCATTCAGAGCGAGGCTCCACAGTACCTCTCACGCCCCGAACTCACTGCTCACGAACGAATTTCACGTGCGGCTCCCTCGTGAGATTGCGCGCCTGGTCAGGCACACTGGACCTACGACTTGAGCGTGCGGAAGCGCACCGAGGAAGGCATATTTACATTGGGACAGCTGTAAATGCCTAGTCTATATGCGAAGTCAGTCATTTTAGAATGATGATCAGTGTGACTGTACTCCTGAAAGAGCAGCGTGTAGCCCCAGCAGCAGCAAGAGCTTATTATTATTATTATTATTATTATTATTATTATTATTATTATTATTATTATTATTATTATTATTATTATTATTATTATTATTATTATTATTATTATTATTATGCAACATTGTAATAGTTATAGGTATAAACAAACATACAGACAAACATTCAAGGCGTTTATTTGCAGATACAGACACAGCTGGTTGAACAACATCTATATCTGTGGTAATAATGCAGATATTCAATTGTATTTCTGTGACAATGCGCGTGGCGCGCCGCCTCAAATAGGATCGAGGCGAAAAAATAGCTTGCCGCTCGCGAGCCACTCGGGAGGCGCGCTCCCGCTCGCGGCCAGTGTGCCTACTATCGTCCGTTAACATGGGAGCGGAAGTGAAGAGGCAGCCGCCCGTCCGTCCGTCCGTGTTCGTTCGTGAGCAGTGAGTTCGGGCCGTCAGCCGGCTGCTCCCGGCTGGGAAGCGACTTGCTACGGTCGCGCAAAGCGCCTATTGGCTCAGAAAAGTTGTCAGTCACCAGCCATGTGACAGCCAGGGAGTTATGAGACGTTTGATTGATTGAAAACTTTATTATGTTATGCGTTATCAATTTATCATCATATCATCATGATAAACTTCAAGCTGTCAGACACACACACACACAGCAGTGTGTTGTGTGTGCGTGCGGCCAGGAGCGCGCAACAAGATGGTATACATTATGGTATATGAATAGTATATTCCACTGTAGCAGTATATGGTGTGCTGTACATTTGAATCTGATCTAATTTTGCACACGGCCATCGCATTATAATGAGCTGGACAGGTGTGTAATGTGTGTGTGGTGACGTGAAAGCGTATCTGCCGCGCGAGACTAGGTGAGAGGCTCTCGTGAAATCGGCAGTGTCCGCCCTCTTAACTCCTCCCCCGGCTTCACTCGGCTACTCTCGTCTACTAGTCGAGGCAAACCGAAATCCATCTTGAACAAGCCTATTGGCTGCCACAGCCTAGCTGGAGTGATCCAGATCCGTGTGCAATCTGCGCATGCGCAGTTCGGGAATTCGTGCGGACAAGTGACTATCCAGCAACCAGCATCCCCACAGCCGTACACCACAAGTCCACAACATCTGTAAGTACATTTGTGTTTACATAGTTTTCCTCTTTTGCTCCTTCCTTGCAGCAGCGGTTCGAAAGAAGCCTTGGAGTTTTACATTTGTAGTAGTTTACCATGAATGAATGAATGAATGAATGAATGAATGAATGAAAACTTTATTTAACAGATTGCAGAATGGGTACAATACAGTACGGCTCAATACATACAATTGTTAAGGGGATGCAGACCTGAGAAAGACGTTTGTCTTGTTTCCATCAGGGTCCCCCATGGGACCCTGGTCATCTCCATGGTACTCCAACTGTACTGTCTATGTATGTCAGATATATATGTTACGATGAATTGAAAATGGGGGACCCTGATGTAAACAAGACGAAAGTCTTTTTCTGGTCTGCATCCCCTTAACAATTGTATGTATTGAGCTGTACTGTACTGTACCCATTCTGCAATCTGTTAATAAAGTTTTCAATCAATGCTAGCATCTGCAGGCAGCGTCGTAATTTTATTCAATAAAATATTACATTTCTCCCGATACCGGAAGATTGATTGATTGAAAACGTTATTAACAGTTTGCAGAATGGGTACAGTACAGTACAGCTCAATACATACAATTGTTAAGTGTTTCCCCCCCAACCCCTCCTACTGCTACATCTATACATTTATGACATACCAGATGTGCAAATACAGTACTGTTTGTGATACAAAACGAGTCCAGAAAAGAGAGTATATACATTTGTCGTAGAAACTGTATGGGGGGGGGGGGGGGGGGGCACTGTACAACTGTAAGCAAAACTGTACATTGGAATATTGACAACCATACTTGGTAATTTACTGTACCTACATTGGAGGGGGTTGGGTTAGGACATTTACAGGGGCCAGGTTCGAATTGCAGTCTCCCGTAGGTGTTCTTTGAGAGTGGTTTTGAAGGTGGGTAGTGATTTACATTCCTTTACTTTGGGTATTCCACATTGATGTGGCATAATTGCGAAACGTGTTTAGTCCCTTGTTTGAGCCGAATCTGGGTTTAACATGATTTGTGGAGCTCCCTCTGGTGTTGTGATCGTGGTATTCGCTGACCTTTGGGAAGTATTTTGACATGTACATGGGTACTGTTGTGAAGGGCCAGATTAAACCGAATATATATATTTATTTATATATATATATATTTAATTGTATTTGTATATTCTCTAATATTCCCTGATATCCCTTGTATATTCCTTGTACAATATGCATTGAATATCCATTCTAGCCTACTGAACATCCCATAATAGTCTCCATTCTACTATTGGTCGAGACCTTGGTGCCAGGCTGCCATACCCCCCAGACCCAGTTCAAACATACCGCTCAACATGTACGAACAAGTCCTAGTTCCGCGTAGGAATCTGGCTACCGCACCACTAACAGTACTATTTGTTCATAGTGCGTATATATACTGCGCTACTAAAGTAGGACTTCCTTTTTTAGTCCAGTTTCTTACCCTCCAATAGAGTGACAGACGTAAAGCCTCCCCGCGACGCCACGTGTGGGAGTAAGGCCAAGTTCGGCCTACCATCGGTATTGAGACATCGTGTATATTAATATTTGAATAGTCATATTTGGCACTATATCGTCGAGTTGGACGTAGTCTATTAAGCTAATAATAGTCTATTCATATGTAGTGCTTCGTGCGGTGAGAATACTATCGTAGTCAGTACCCCATCGTTTCGGGCAGAGAACTGGCTGCTTATCCAGGGTGGCCGACCCCATGTGAGGCTGCACCCGAGGAGCCCCAGAGCCGACGAGCGAGTGGACCTGCATACCGGATTATTCTACCGACGACAGCCCGCCTTCCCAGGCACGGATTATGCTTTGTATACAGTGATTATTCTATGGATAAAGACCAACACTGCCGTGTGTTGGAAACCCCCCCCCCCCGGAGAGGACGACAGGTGAGGAGACGCTCTACACGACGAGGTCGCTTCACGTCTCTCCATCGTGGACCGAAGGAAGCCGGCCCACAGAGAGTCCAACTGCTTTCATCTGTGGATCGAGGATCGCTGAGGCACCGAGCCGCACAACCATGGGTTCTCCCAGGATACCCTCGGCCAGACGGATACAGCCAGACTCTACCCCCCCCCCCTCCTACTCCTGTTGTCTTACAAGCGACCGGATTAACCCCCCTAGTGTATCCAGTCTTATAATCATTAAAGTATCATTGCTGTTATTCCTTAACTATTCCAGGTCGTATATTTACCACCTGCGCCATCAGAGATTGGACATTCTCTATTGATATACCGACGAATACTCTTTGCCATAAAAGTGCATACTATTTCAATTCATAAATGTAATTAAGTGATTAAGTGCTTGCTCTACACACCATTGCTGTGTAGGAATAAATACATACTTCGACTTCGTACATTTGTGTTGGATCCGTTTCATCTACGTGAGAGTGTTTATCATAATATATTTATGCCGAGTACTGGGTGGCCGAATATAAAGTACAAAGGTAGTGGTAGTAAGTATCATATCTAGTAATACAGTCAGGGAATTGTACCCCTCAGTTACAATTGGTCCTTCGAGCCGGATGGTAATTAGTGTAATATTAATATAGTGTTATTAATATTGAAATGGCCTATGATGAACACTCCACGAAACGATCCTCCTAACCAACGCCTGCAGCGCGAACGACGGCTCCCTCAGTACTTAGAGGCTTACGCTGTCAGTCAACAACCTAGTCTTCTACTAACAGTAAACGCGGTAAAACTAGAAAGTAAAAGTATGTCTAACCCCAACGCCCAGACTACCCCGACCATAGAGGCCCCTACGGGTTCTAATGTAACTGACCAAGTTCACGGTGGGGACCAGTGGGAACCAGACATGACTTCACACCCCGCCAGTACTGAAGAAGTAGTCCCCGATGAGTCCCGGGAGGAATACAACGCTACCGAGAGAGAACTCGGCACGGAAGAAGACGGGGAGAGCACCGTGGAGATAGAGCTCCAAGGCTCCGCAAGGAGTACCCCGAGGGAAGGCTCCCCTATACAACCGCCTTCTCCCAGCGAGGCAGAGAGGACCCTACAGCAGGCCTTCCTCATCAGCCTGAACGCCGCTGCTGAACGCGACCGACTGCAGATCCAGCAGCGGAGCGAAGAAGAGCATATACGTCTAGAAATAAGACGCATTCAGAGGGAAGAGAATGTGGCCCGAGACCGAGCAGACAGCCAGCGAGCAGCTGCTGGTGCTCTACGGGACGCAGAGCGCGACAGACAGCAAGCGCAACTAATAGAACAGCTGATCAGACGGACAACACCCTCTCCCTCCGCCAGAGGCTCCAGGAACTCGTCTAGACACACCTCCAGGGCGGCATCCCCTAGCCGAGTAAACAACCCTGAACTTGACCAACAGACGAGGTCTATACCCCCCACAGACCACCTCCCCCCACCGGTCCAAGCGAGACCTAGCAACCGGGAAGGAGCAGCATATCCTGTGGAGAGGCTAAACCAGAGACTACAAGCACTGGATGACCTAACTGAAGACGAAGAGGAAGAGGAGGAGAACCACGCCCGACGACAGCACAGTACTCTACCGGACCAGGAGGTCCGGTACAGCCCAGGCTATACTCCCGCGGAGCTGCGCTACAGACCCCCGACTCTATACACGGGTGAGCACGACGCACGACCCGCACCGAGGAACAGCACCTGGACAAGCGGGCCATGGTACACTGCCGGTACCAGCCCATACCAAGGAGCGGGAGGAGACTCGCCTAGGAGGCCTCTCCCCCAACGCTCGCCGATGTATCCACAGTCAGCGTCATACATTGGCACGCCTATGGTACCCGACTTCACCCAAGAGAACCGGGCCCAGTATACAGAACTCCGCATGTGTCTGGAGACCATGTTGGTGGATGTATTGGATGAACGCCATAAATACGCCATCCTACTGAAGCACTTAAAGGTACCCCGCGCACATAATATAGCGCTCGCCTACGCGACTTCCACCACCCCATACACAGCAGCGCTGGTAGCATTGGACCAGAGGTATGGGCGCATATGGGATTACGTGATCCAGGAGATCCGACACATCGACCGCTTACCCCCAGCAATAGACAATCGAGCACTGGACGACCTGTCCATCAGAGTGCAGTCCCTGGTAGGGATGTTGGGAGCGCAGAGAGAGAAGGGGAGGCATGAACTTTACGCCAACTCAAATGTGGAAAGGATCTTGGAGAAGCTGCCGCCCGCTCGACAGGAGCGTTTTAGGCAGCAGAGAGACCACCGAGACCCGAATGGCCCCGAACCGAACCTCCTCGATCTAGCAGACTTCCTGGCGAGAGAAGTCAGCAGCCTACGGCTAGATACATTCGGACGGAGCACCCCTGGCTCCAGAGAAGGAACCAGACGACTAAATGATGGAAGAAGATCGGTGACTGTGATGCACCAATCGGAGTCAGTACCGAGCAGCAGGAGCCACAGTACCCCCTCCAGAACGGAGAAGTGGAAGATAGTGTGCCCCTACTGTGAGAAAGAACACTGGCTAGCGCAATGTGACTCCTTCCCCAAGCTGAACGCGGAGGAAGCAAGTCAATGGATAAAGTCCAACAAGCGCTGTTTTCGCTGTGCGCGCTCACACATGGCAGCCGAATGCCGCTTAAAGAAAAGGTGCACCAAGTGCGATGGAGCCCATCTGGACATACTTCACGACAGTAACAGACGGCGCCCTTCACCCGCACCATCCAGCAGCAAAGCGAGCGTCATGTACATCGATCCCGCCAGCAGCAGTGGAGCCCGAGTACTCCTAAAAGTAGTGCGTGTGACACTAAGCTACCAGAATAAAGTCCTGGACACTTACGCCGTCCTCGATGACGGGTCAGAGAAGACCCTTCTGCTCGCCTCCGCTGCGGCCCAGCTAGGGCTGCGGGGAAGCGAAACCCAAATGACAATTCGGACAATAAGACGAGATTTGAAGACGATAAAGGGCGAGAATGTCTCATTCTCTATCGCAGCAAGCGGCCAGCCTGAGCGACGGTACCAGATTACAGACGCTTTCACCAGCCAAGAAATAGGACTGTCGCGGTACACATACCCCGTCGCCAAGCTGATGGAGAAATATGCACATCTGCGCAAGTTACCGATCCCGCTCATAGACAATGCTATGCCGACCCTGTTGATAGGCTCCGACCATGCAGACCTCATTGTCCCGATAGACCGGGTTCATACCGGACCCCGAGGCTGTCCTGCAGCAGTCGAGACCCGTTTGGGATGGACTCTCCAAGGCCCGCTCGCCAAATCTCTCAACCGAAGTACAGCCACTAGATGTCTCCACTCCCGAGTCACAGAGGGAGAAACCGCACTCCTGCAACACGTAGAGCGGTTATGGACCTTGGAACAAATGCCCTTTAAGAACGGAAAGAAAGACATTCGCTCTAAAGATGACATTTACGCCATTCACCTCCTCGAGACAGGGACCAAGAGAGTCCCGGTCAACGGCGTGTTGAGATACGCCACGCCACGCCACTCCTGCGGCGAGAAGGAATGCCTACTTTCCACGCCAAGACAGACGCCACAGAACGGTACCTGCTGAACACGGAGCGGCGCTTAGCCAAGAACCCCGCCCAAGAGAGTGTATACCGCGCTGAGATTGAGAAGCTCATCACAGCGGGACACGTCACAAAGATGGACATTAAAGAGGCTGACCAGACCACTGAATCGTGGTACGTGCCTCACCACAAGGTCCATCACAACGGTAAAGACCGCATAGTATTTAACTGCAGCTACCAGATCGGATCCCAAAATCTGAATAAAGAGTTACTGCCCGGTCCCACACTCGGCCCCTCCCTACTCGGCGTTCTACTCCGCTTCCGCCAGGAAAAGGTGGCCATCAGCGGGGACATTAAAGGAATGTTCCTGCAGGTGAGATTAGTAGAGGAGGACAAGCCCCTGTTACGGTTCCTATGGAGAGAGAAGCCAGGAGATGAGCACCCAGCCATCTACCAATGGGAAGTCCTCCCCTTCGGAACGACGTGCAGCCCCTGCTGTGCTACATTTGCACTACAGAAACATGTAGCAGAGGACCCAGCAGCGGACGAAGAGGTCCGACACAGCGTAAAGAACAGCTTCTACGTAGACAACTGTCTACAAAGCCTTTCAACCCAGGAAGAAGCCGAGGCTCTCCTGATTAAACTCCGCGCCTCATTGATCAAAGGCGGCTTTGATCTCAGGCAGTGGGCCAGCAGCGATCCGCAAGTACTGCGCAGCCTCTCCTCCGAGGACAAGGCAGCCAGCAGCGAGACCTGGATGGCTACAATCCCGGGAGAAGCCCAGGAGATGACCCTGGGATTGGTGTGGCGATTCAAAACAGATTCGCTTCACTACAGACACAAGCCCCTAACTACGGAGCAGGGAAGGCCGGCGGCGGCGCCGACCACCAGACGGAGTGTGTACACAACACTCGCCCGACAATATGACCCGCTAGGATGTATTCTACCGTACACCACCAGGGCAAAAATGATTGTACGAGCATTGTGGGACAAGGACCAGGGCTGGGACGACCCCATTCCCGCACACCTTGCATCCACCTGGAGAGAGTGGGAGATGGAGCTCCACTCACTCCCAGGCGTTAATATGCGCCGAAGCTACTTCCCACCCACGGTGAGGCCAGAGACATGTAGAATGGACTTACACGTCTTCAGTGACGCCTCAGAGGTCGCATACGGATCAGTAGCCTACTTGCGGGCCCAAGAAGAGGGGGGAGAGATCTACACAGCATTTGTCCTCGCCCGCTCGAGAATAGCCCCACGCAAGCAACAATCTATCCCACGCCTAGAGCTCTGCGCAGCCCTAGCCGGAGCACACCTAGCCACGCTCATCCAACGTGAGCTCACCATACCGGTGTCTAGAACAATCCTGTGGTCAGATTCCACGACAGTACTCGCCTGGATCAAATCGGACTCATGCAAGTACAAAGTCTTCGTGGGAGTCAGAGTCACCGAGATTCAAGACTTAACCGAAGAGTTAACCGGAGAAACAGAGTGGCGCTACGTTGATACAAAACAGAACCCAGCTGACGTCATCACCCGGGGAATGCCCCTAGATGACCTCACCCGTCGCAATGTCTACAGTGACGGCCCAGCATTCCTAAAGCTCCCGGAAGGAGAGTGGCCCACGCCTATCCCGAGGGAAGCCAGTCAGGAGGAGGCTGAGAATAAGAAGCCTGTGTTCTGTGGATTGAGCACTGTTATCTCCGCAGACCCCAACATAGATGATTGCACTACCATAGAGAGTGCACAACAAAGGACATTCCTACTGCACTACCTACCGTCTCTACAGACCCGCCAGAAGTGGGTAAAGGAGAGAGACAATTTGACAGAAGGAACAGTCGTCATGATTATTGATCAATCACTGCCCAGAGCTATGTGGCCGGCTGGCCGCGTAAGCAAAGTGATCACCGGTGCCGACGGCAAGGTCCGAGCAGCTGAAGTGCTTGTCCAGGGTCGCACTTACACCCGTCCCGTGGCGAGGCTCATAGAACTGCCCCGACTCCCAGACACAATCGATGATGACCATGACCCTATAACCCTATGACTTTGTGAAGTTGACTGACCCCTACAGCAAACCCTTATGTGTAAATAGACAACGCGATTAATCTGTCTCTGCTTAACTGATTAGGTCTGGGACCAATCAGGGGGTGGCTGTTGTGAAGGGCCAGATTAAACCGAATATATATATTTATTTATATATATATATATTTAATTGTATTTGTATATTCTCTAATATTCCCTGATATCCCTTGTATATTCCTTGTACAATATGCATTGAATATCCATTCTAGCCTACTGAACATCCCATAATAGTCTCCATTCTACTATTGGTCGAGACCTTGGTGCCAGGCTGCCATACCCCCCAGACCCAGTTCAAACGTACCGCTCAACATGTACGAACAAGTCCTAGTTCCGCGTAGGAATCTGGCTACCGCACCACTAACGGTACTATTTGTTCATAGTGCGTATATATACTGCGCTACTAAAGTAGGACTTCCTTTTTTAGTCCAGTTTCTTACCCTCCAATAGAGTGACAGACGTAAAGCCTCCCCGCGACGCCACGTGTGGGAGTAAGGCCAAGTTCGGCCTACCATCGGTATTGAGACATCGTGTATATTAATATTTGAATAGTCATATTTGGCACTATATCGTCGAGTTGGACGTAGTCTATTAAGCTAATAATAGTCTATTCATATGTAGTGCTTCGTGCGGTGAGAATACTATCGTAGTCAGTACCCCATCGTTTCGGGCAGAGAACTGGCTGCTTATCCAGGGTGGCCGACCCCATGTGAGGCTGCACCCGAGGAGCCCCAGAGCCGACGAGCGAGTGGACCTGCATACCGGATTATTCTACCGACGACAGCCCGCCTTCCCAGGCACGGATTATGCTTTGTATACAGTGATTATTCTATGGATAAAGACCAACACTGCCGTGTGTTGGAAACCCCCCCCCCCGGAGAGGACGACAGGTGAGGAGACGCTCTACACGACGAGGTCGCTTCACGTCTCTCCATCGTGGACCGAAGGAAGCCGGCCCACAGAGAGTCCAACTGCTTTCATCTGTGGATCGAGGATCGCTGAGGCACCGAGCCGCACAACCGTGGGTTCTCCCAGGATACCCTCGGCCAGACGGATACAGCCAGACTCTACCCCCCCCCCCCCCTCCTACTCCTGTTGTCTTACAAGCGACCGGATTAACCCCCCTAGTGTATCCAGTCTTATAATCATTAAAGTATCATTGCTGTTATTCCTTAACTATTCCAGGTCGTATATTTACCACCTGCGCCATCAGAGATTGGACATTCTCTATTGATATACCGACGAATACTCTTTGCCATAAAAGTGCATACTATTTCAATTCATAAATGTAATTAAGTGATTAAGTGCTTGCTCTACACACCATTGCTGTGTAGGAATAAATACATACTTCGACTTCGTACATTTGTGTTGGATCCGTTTCATCTACGTGAGAGTGTTTATCATAATATATTTATGCCGAGTACTGGGTGGCCGAATATAAAGTACAAAGGTAGTGGTAGTAAGTATCATATCTAGTAATACAGTCAGGGAATTGTACCCCTCAGTTAAAGGTACCTTCAGTGTGCGAACCATACCATGACATTTATGGCATAGGGACATACAGGTATTTAGTACTGATACATTTATGACATAAATGGTATTCAAATTAGGGGTGCACCGATATATCGGTCGGGTATCGGTATCGGCAGATAAGTGCCTTGTTGACACCGATCAGCCTATCGGCCGATAAGCTCAAATGTGCCGATAGCAGTCGCCGATAAATAACCAATTTGTGTAGCGTCAAAAGGCAAAAAAAAAAAAGTTCACTCGCGAGTCGCGACCTACCTGCACAACGCCCGCGGTCCCCCACACACACACACAAGCTACTGCATCAGTTACTACTTATGATTAACAAGGCATTCGTTTTGTGGCATTAACGAACGTTATATAGTGTTACACGGACAATAACATCAGCATATTATTATTACCCATAGCAGCAAGGCATTACTCCGAGTCCGTTCATAGCTCTGTTCCATTCCGTTGCTCATTCCGTACCAAACTACCCATTCTGCAATCTGTTAATAAAGTTTTCAATGAGACAAATGTATAGAAAGGCTTTGTTTTATTATAACATTTGTTGCAGTAAATAAAATCATTGTCTCTCGTTTGGTCATTCTGTCGAGCGCTGGTCGGCGGGCAGCAGCTTGTTTACCTCTCGCAAGCAGATCAAACGCTTGCCGATTGGTGGTAAGAACAGCAGGAGGTGGGTGCTAGCGTTGGGGGCGTAATTGGCCGAATCGACTGTCAATCAAAATGGTTCTATTGCATTGGCTGAGAGGCTGAGCTCTGGTTGAGAGAGATGGTGCTCTCGCTTATTAAAACTCAAGTCATAAACAAGTCTTGAGCAAGACAAGAAGTTAGTCTGTAAGGTTATGAAAGCCAGTGAGTATATTAAAAAAAAAGTTAGGGAACCGCTGCTCTAAATGTTTTGATGAATTGAAAATGGAGGACCCTTATGTAAACAAGCTGAAAGTATTTGGCTGGTCTTCATCCTCCAGTCTTATAGTCTTAGCAGTTGTATTAAGCTGTATTGTATTGTACCCATTCTGCAATCTGTTAATAAAGTTTTCAAACAATCAATCAGACAAATCATGTATAGAAAAGCTTTCCTTTTATTATAACATTCTTTCATATAACAAAACAATATATTATTGTTTTTAAGAACGTTTTAGCCCTATGCTTGACTTTTAGGCATGTCAACAAATAAAATAATAATAAAATGAATAAATAAAATATTAAATAAATAATAATACACGTCTCTTTTTGTGTTACACCAAATTATGCTCACTGAGAACATATGCCTCTTTACTTACTGGCCTCTTTACTTACTTAAAAAAGGAAAGGAAACATCAAGAAATATATGTATGGCATTCCATACCAAGAATGAATATTCTCTAACGCGAGAATCAGCGCTCAATAACGCAACAGGCCTAGTGCTGATTCGAACATTATATTCGGTAACAAACTTCTCAATCAAGCACAGCACAGATATATAAATATATAGCCAATATATTTAACATTGTAAAAAAGAAAAAAAGGTTGTAGAATACACTTGTATTCAATAACTGAGAAATGAATAGAACACGTCACATTGTAAAAGGAACATTAAAGTGAGCGATGTTTAGAGCGGCTTCGCACATTGTTTTAGCCTACTTCCGATTCTTAAGAAAAAGCGGCATGTTTTTCTTGATAAATAGAAGCTGCTTTGTCGCAGCTCAGTCTGTTTCTCTTCTCATCTATAACATGAGACGCAGCACTGAACAGCCGCTCGCTGTCCACGCTGGTGCATGGGGCAGATAGGTATCTGCGTGCCATCTGTGCCAGTACAGGGAAACGGCCGTGATTATTGCTCCAATATTCAAGTGCACTCTCATTTCTGGGAATGGAGACCTCTGCAAGATACCCATCCAGTTGCTGCGATGCGCTTGAGCGTGGCCTTTCTGGCCCACTCTCCTCCAAAATCTCATCGAACATGTCGTGCAGAGTGGACCGTGCCTCGTCCGTCCGTGCCCTTTTCTGCTGTGGGCCACCAGCTGCCTCTGCATTATGCGCTTCGTCATCACCAGGCATTGCATGAATTAGGTCTACTAATACACGTCGTTTTGCATCCCCATCAAAGTAGCGGTCCTTATATCTAGGATCCAGTGCGGTTGCAATACTGTAGATGGGGTCAAACTCTATTTGATCGAAGCGTTTATTTATAGCCTCTAGCAGTGTGGTCTTTGTGGTTTTGACACCATGGTCTGTGTCAACGTCCTTGCTCAGAAGGCGTCTCAGGGCCCTCACGGATGGAATGACGTCAGCAGCCGACGCCTCAGATGCGCTAATTTCTCTTGTCAGTTGTTCAAACGGAGAGAGAAGTGTGAGGACGTTTTCAACCAATCCCCACTGGTGCGCATTGATAGTTGCGGGGAGGTCATAATCTGCGGAATATGCAGCGAGTGTGCGCTTCTGTTCTAGAAGGCTTTGCAGCATATAAAAAGTACTGTTCCAGCGCGTGGAAACATCTTGCTGGAGCCGTTTTATTGGACCCAACTGGCCTGTCTTCTGCAGGGCATGTAGGCGTGAGTACGCGAGTGGGGAATGCTTAAAGTGACCGACTATTTTTCGGCCTATTGCGACCACATCCGCGATGCTCCTCTGACTCAGTACTGCCTCGTGGACTGCCAGCTGGAGAGTATGTGCCATGCACCCAAAACTGGTGAGTCCACTGTCCTTCATCGCTTTAGACATATTCTTGGCATTATCTCTCACGACAACATGCACCTGTGATTTGTCGATTTTCCACGTGGCAAACATCTTATCGAATGCTGCGGAGATTGCTATTGCTATTACCCCACCAACCTCCTCCAATGTACAGTTTCTACGCCAAATGTATATACACTCCTTTTCTGGACACTTTTGTATCACAAACAGTACTGTATTTGCAAATCTGATATGTCATAAATGTATAGATGTAGCAGTACTGTCTATCTGTATGTCATGTATGTCATATATGTTATGATGAATTGAAAATGGGGGACCCTGGTGGAAACAAGACGAAAGTCTTTCTCTGGTCTGCATCCCCTTAACAATTGTATGTATTGAGATGTACTGTACTGTACCCATTCTGCAATCTGTTAATAAACTTTTCAATCAATTCAATCAATCAAGCTGTGTGGGACCCTGTAAACTCCTGCGAATGCAACACCACTTTGACCAATTTGAAGTCTTTGTCTACCCATTGGGCGGTGAGGCTAAGCATGCTCATGGGACTGACATCGGAACTCCATATATCAGTTGTGAAGCTAATGGCGTGCACATCAAGTGCCAGTAGCTCGTGAATGTGTGTGGCCACAACATTGTAGATGTCGGGTAGACAGACGTCAGCGAAATAACGCCGACTTGGCAGTGTGTACCGGGGCTCAATGTACTCCACCAGCCTCCGAAACCCCACGTCTTCCACAACGGAGAAGGGTTGGTCATCTAGTGCAATAAACTCCATCACCTTCTTAGTGATACCTTTAGCTTTGGCACTGTCCCTATCTAACTTTTGGCTGCGCTCGAATGCGTGTGTTAATAAAGACTGAGTCGAGGTCGAGGACTTGCGTTGCACTTTCGTAGTAGCCAGTGCCGATGTGGCTTTCATATACTCATTGTAATCTTCCACGTGCCTTGATTTTAAATGGTTGATCAGATTTGATGTATTAAAATCCCTGGTTGAGGTGCCTCCCCTTGAAACAACAACGGAGCATTTGTTGCAATTAGCATAGCGTCCGTTTTCTCTTTCTGACACCGTGAAATGAGCCCATACAGCCGACATTGTCTTCGTATTTGTTTTGTGTACAAGAAAAACAGCACGGTACCGTAGATATTTCAGACACCCCCGCTTTTCTTTCGTTGAAATATAAATAACGTTACATTCAGAGAGCTGCCTTGATTTTTCTGACGAAAGATTATGTTCTTTACTTCCTTAAAGTTCCTTTTTGCGGCCTTGAGAAGCGTGCGCACACTCACAGCTGAGATGATGTTCCTTTTTGCGCCTGACGAGAAACACTGAATTCTGCTATTATTTTAGGCATGGCAACAAATTAAATAATAATAATACAATGAATAAATAAAATATTACTACACGTCTTGTGTTACAAATTGTGCTCACCGATATGAACATAGGCCTCTTTACTTACTTACAAAAAAAGGAAACATCAAGAAATATGTTTATGGATTTACAGGTGCAGCTCAATAAATTAGAATATCGTGGAAAAGTTATTTTATTTCAGTATTTAAATTCAAAAAGCGAAACTCTCGTAGATTAGATTCATTACACACAAAGTGAAATATTTCAACTAGCCTTCATTTGTTTGAATTTGGATGATTATGTCTTACAGCTCATGAAAGCCCAAAATCAATATCATCAATAAAATTTTTTTAAATAAAATTGATGTATTTTTCTTTTGTATATACTATAGAAATGTCGGCCTTCTGAAAACTAAGTATGTTCATGTATGTTCACTCAGTACACTTGGTTAGGGCTCCTTTTGCAGTGCACAAATGACTGCATCAATAATACAGTGAAATATACTGACTTTTCCACGATATTCTAATTTATTGAGCTGCACCTGTATTCACCATGCCATGTGTTTTATTTTATAATGCTCATGAGTCATACAATACAAGTAAACATTATCCTCGCCTTAGCGAGCACACAACAATTAACCAGCTATATCAACAATAAGCAGCAGTTATTAACGAAAATGTTGGTAACTCCAGTCATTTTACTCAAATTGCAACAAATAAAATACTTCACCACACGAAAGAACAAAATGAGAATTATGCTCAGAAACAGATTATATTTATTAGTAAAATAACACCATAGCACCGCCATTAGCCTTTTCATGTCACGCACCATCAAAAGGGCGCGCGTGCACATACAGTAGTTAAAAAAATAAAAAAAAAACATATTTAAAAAAAAAAAAAAATTGGGCCACTAATATCGGTATCGGTATCGGTATCGGCCGATTGTGTTAATTGAACAATCGGTATCGGTATCGGCGGCAAATTTGCATATCGGTGCACCCCTAATTCAAATATACAGTACTGTTACCCATATATCCTGACAAATACATATGATGGGGAGGGGACTGTACATTAGGAGGGGGTGGGTGGGTGGGAGAGAAATATACGGTGGGGTGGAGACTGTACATTTGGAGGGGGTGGGTGGGTGGGAGAGAATATATACATGCGGTGGGGAGGAGACTGTCTAGGTGCAAGCATAGTCGTAGTACCCTTGAATGAGTGCTCCTGCCAGAGTCTTCAGGGTATTCTTGTTTACCAGAGAGGAGATCCGGTACAAGAATCGAGTTCGTTGGTTGACTTTTTTTATTACATTGGATGCCTCTGATCTGCTCTAAGTAGCTGTAAAGACTAAAGAATAGATGGGAAACACATACGTAGTAAAACATCAGTGAAAGAAAGCTGCTGTTTGATAGTTTTATATTTATTGTCCTCTTTTGATAAGTGAATACATCTGTACACATAGTACACTTACTGAGAGAACAGACATCTACACTATTCTGTACACAGTACAATTACTGAGAGAACAGACATCTTCACTAGATCTGTACACATAGTACTACCTTTCCACCAAGACTATCGCTCCAGCCACTCTTTCCACCCTCACCAGTGGTGCGTTATTGAAATCATCGGGGGTTGCACGCGCGCTCCCGGCGTGTGCGCGCGCTCCCGCGAATGCGCATTTAATGTCCCCTCTCTTGAACACAGACTAAAGACAGTGCCTAATTGCCTCTACGAATGGAATGTAACACATGTCTTCACAACAAGTTAGGTGTGAATGTATCTGAGAACTATTTAACACACCTGACGACCGGCGCTATTGATATGCAAATAGCGAGTACTTATCATGGGGTGGCACGGAGTGCAACCCCGTCCCATGAAGAACGCATGCCTGACCCTCACCACTTGCCACTTGCCTCACAGATATCAAAACATGGA